>NC_086445.1:1050561232-1050806167 GCF_028390025.1 Pseudophryne corroboree
TTTTTTTTTCTTTCTTCTTTGTACATACTACTATAGTATAGTAGCTTACTGTAGCAGTCTGCGGTGCTGCTGAGCTGACAGTGTCCAGCAGGTCCGTCATCAGTCATCATTACCTAATAAATATATTATCTACCTGTCCGGCTGCAGTACTAGTGATATTATATATACATACATATATATATTGATTTCATATCATTATCATCCAGTCTATATTAGCAGCAGACACAGTACGGTAGTCCACGGCTGTAGCTACCTCTGTGTCGGCACTCGGCAGTCCATCCATAATTGTATACCACCTACCCGTGGTTTTTTTTTTCTTTCTTCTTTGTACATACTACTATAGTATAGTAGCTTACTGTAGCAGTCTGCGGTGCTGCTGAGCTGACAGTGTCCAGCAGGTCCGTCATCAGTCATCATTACCTAATAAATATATTATCTACCTGTCCGGCTGCAGTACTAGTGATATTATATATACATACATATATATATTGATTTCATATCATTATCATCCAGTCTATATTAGCAGCAGACACAGTACGGTAGTCCACGGCTGTAGCTACCTCTGTGTCGGCACTCGGCAGTCCATCCATAATTGTATACCACCTACCCGTGGTTTTTTTTTTTTTTCTTCTTTGTACATACTACTATAGTATAGTAGCTTACTGTAGCAGTCTGCGGTGCTGCTGAGCTGACAGTGTCCAGCAGGTCCGTCATCAGTCATCATTACCTAATAAATATATTATCTACCTGTCCGGCTGCAGTACTAGTGATATTATATATACATACATATATATATTGATTTCATATCATTATCATCCAGTCTATATTAGCAGCAGACACAGTACGGTAGTCCACGGCTGTAGCTACCTCTGTGTCGGCACTCGGCAGTCCATCCATAATTGTATACCACCTACCCGTGGTTTTTTTTCTTTCTTTCTTCTTTGTACATACTACTATAGTATAGTAGCTTACTGTAGCAGTCTGCGGTGCTGCTGAGCTGACAGTGTCCAGCAGGTCCGTCATCAGTCATCATTACCTAATAAATATATTATCTACCTGTCCGGCTGCAGTACTAGTGATATTATATATACATACATATATATATTGATTTCATATCATTATCATCCAGTCTATATTAGCAGCAGACACAGTACGTTAGTCCACGGCTGTAGCTACCTCTGTGTCGGCACTCGGCAGTCCATCCATAATTGTATACCACCTACCCGTGTTTTTTTTTTTTCTTTCTTCTTTGTACATACTACTATAGTATAGTAGCTTACTGTAGCAGTCTGCGGTGCTGCTGAGCTGACAGTGTCCAGCAGGTCCGTCATCAGTCATCATTACCTAATAAATATATTATCTACCTGTCCGGCTGCAGTACTAGTGATATTATATATACATACATATATATATTGATTTCATATCATTATCATCCAGTCTATATTAGCAGCAGACACAGTACGGTAGTCCACGGCTGTAGCTACCTCTGTGTCGGCACTCGGCAGTCCATCCATAAGTATACTAGTATCCATCCATCTCCATTGTTTACCTGAGGTGCCTTTTAGTTGTGCCTATTAAAATATGGAGAACAAAAATGTTGAGGTTCCAAAATTAGGGAAAGATCAAGATCCACTTCCACCTCGTGCTGAAGCTGCTGCCACTAGTCATGGCCGAGACGATGAAATGCCAGAAACGTCGTCTGCCAAGGCCGATGCCCAATGTCATAGTACAGAGCATGTCAAATCCAAAACACCAAATATCAGTAAAAAAAGGACTCCAAAACCTAAAATAAAATTGTCGGAGGAGAAGCGTAAACTTGCCAATATGCCATTTACCACACGGAGTGGCAAGGAACGGCTGAGGCCCTGGCCTATGTTCATGGCTAGTGGTTCAGCTTCACATGAGGATGGAAGCACTCAGCCTCTCGCTAGAAAAATGAAAAGACTTAAGCTGGCAAAAGCAGTAGCACCGCAAAGAACTGTGCGTTCTTCGAAATCACAAATCCACAAGGAGAGTCCGACTCCAATTGTGTTGGTTGCGATGCCTGACCTTCCCAACACTGGACGTGAAGAGCATGCGCCTTCCACCATTTGCACGCCCCCTGCAAGTGCTGGAAGGAGCACCCGCAGTCCAGTTCCTGATAGTCAGATTGAAGATGTCAGTGTTGAAGTACACCAGGATGAGGAGGATATGGGTGTTGCTGGCGCTGGGGAGGAAATTGACCAGGAGGATTCTGATGGTGAGGTGGTTTGTTTAAGTCAGGCACCCGGGGAGACACCTGTTGTCCGTGGGAGGAATATGGCCACTGACATGCCTGGTGAAAATACCAAAAAAATCAGCTCTTCGGTGTGGAAGTATTTCAACAGAAATGCGGACAACAGGTGTCAAGCCGTGTGTTGCCTTTGTCAAGCTGTAATAAGTAGGGGTAAGGACGTTAACCACCTCGGAACATCCTCCCTTATACGTCACCTGCAGCGCATTCATAATAAGTCAGTGACAAGTTCAAAAACTTTGGGTGACAGCGGAAGCAGTCCACTGACCAGTAAATACCTTCCTCTTGTAACCAAGCTCACGCAAACCACCCCACCAACTCCCTCAGTGTCAATTTCCTCCTTCCCCAGGAATGCCAATAGTCCTGCAGGCCATGTCACTGGCAATTCTGACGATTCCTCTCCTGCCTGGGATTCCTCCGATGCATCCTTGCGTGTAACGCCTACTGCTGCTGGCGCTGCTGTTGTTGCTGCTGGGAGTCGATGGTCATCCCAGAGGGGAAGTCGTAAGACCACTTTTACTACTTCCACCAAGCAATCGACTGTCCAACAGTCCTTTGCGAGGAAGATGAAATATCACAGCAGTCATCATACTGCAAAGCGGATAACTGAGGCCTTGGCATCCTGGGTGGTGAGAAACGTGGTTCCGGTATCCATCATTACTGCAGAGCCAACTAGAGACTTGTTGGAGGTACTGTGTCCCCGTTACCAAATACCATCTAGGTTCCATTTCTCTAGGCAGGCGATACCGAAAATGTACACAGACCTCAGAAAAAGAGTCACCAGTGTCCTAAAAAATGCAGTTGTACCCAATGTCCACTTAACCACGGACATGTGGACAAGTGGAGCAGGGCAGGGTCAGGACTATATGACTGTGACAGCCCACTGGGTAGATGTATGGACTCCCGCCGCAAGAACAGCAGCGGCGGCACCAGTAGCAGCATCTCGCAAACGCCAACTCTTTCCTAGGCAGGCTACGCTTTGTATCACCGGTTTCCAGAATACGCACACAGCTGAAAACCTCTTACGGCAACTGAGGAAGATCATCGCGGAATGGCTTACCCCAATTGGACTCTCCTGTGGATTTGTGGCATCGGACAACGCCAGCAATATTGTGTGTGCATTAAATATGGGCAAATTCCAGCACGTCCCATGTTTTGCACATACCTTGAATTTGGTGGTGCAGAATTATTTAAAAAACGACAGGGGCGTGCAAGAGATGCTGTCGGTGGCCAGAAGAATTGCGGGACACTTTCGGCGTACAGGCACCACGTACAGAAGACTGGAGCACCACCAAAAACTACTGAACCTGCCCTGCCATCATCTGAAGCAAGAAGTGGTAACGAGGTGGAATTCAACCCTCTATATGCTTCAGAGGTTGGAGGAGCAGCAAAAGGCCATTCAAGCCTATACAATTGAGCACGATATAGGAGGTGGAATGCACCTGTCTCAAGCGCAGTGGAGAATGATTTCAACGTTGTGCAAGGTTCTGATGCCCTTTGAACTTGCCACACGTGAAGTCAGTTCAGACACTGCCAGCCTGAGTCAGGTCATTCCCCTCATCAGGCTTTTGCAGAAGAAGCTGGAGACATTGAAGGAGGAGCTAACACGGAGCGATTCCGCTAGGCATGTGGGACTTGTGGATGGAGCCCTTAATTCGCTTAACAAGGATTCACGGGTGGTCAATCTGTTGAAATCAGAGCACTACATTTTGGCCACCGTGCTCGATCCTAGATTTAAAGCCTACCTTGGATCTCTCTTTCCGGCAGACACAAGTCTGCTGGGGTTGAAAGACCTGCTGGTGAGAAAATTGTCAAGTCAAGCGGAACGCGACCTGTCAACATCTCCTCCTTCACATTCTCCCGCAACTGTGGGTGCGAGGAAAAGGCTCAGAATTCCGAGCCCACCCGCTGGCGGTGATGCAGGGCAGTCTGGAGCGACTGCTGATGCTGACATCTGGTCCGGACTGAAGGACCTGACAACGATTACGGACATGTCGTCTACTGTCACTGCATATGATTCTCTCAACATTGAAAGAATGGTGGAGGATTATATGAGTGACCGCATCCAAGTAGGCACGTCACACAGTCCGTACTTATACTGGCAGGAAAAAGAGGCAATTTGGAGGCCCTTGCACAAACTGGCTTTATTCTACCTAAGTTGCCCTCCCACAAGTGTGTACTCCGAAAGAGTGTTTAGTGCCGCCGCTCACCTTGTCAGCAATCGGCGTACGAGGTTACATCCAGAAAATGTGGAGAAGATGATGTTCATTAAAATGAATTATAATCAATTCCTCCGTGGAGACATTGACCAGCAGCATTTGCCTCCACAAAGTACACAGGGAGCTGAGATGGTGGATTCCAGTGGGGACGAATTGATAATCTGTGAGGAGGGGGATGTACACGGTGATATATCGGAGGATGATGATGAGGTGGACATCTTGCCTCTGTAGAGCCAGTTTGTGCAAGGAGAGATTAATTGCTTCTTTTTTGGTGGGGGTCCAAACCAACCCGTCATTTCAGTCACAGTCGTGTGGCAGACCCTGTCACTGAAATGATGGGTTGGTTAAAGTGTGCATGTCCTGTTTATACAACATAAGGGTGGGTGGGAGGGCCCAAGGACAATTCCATCTTGCACCTCTTTTTTCTTTAATTTTTCTTTGCGTCATGTGCTGTTTGTGGAATGTTTTTTGGAAGGGCCATCCTGCGTGACACTGCAGTGCCACTCCTAGATGGGCCCGATGTTTGTGTCGGCCACTAGGGTCGCTTATCTTACTCACACAGCTACCTCATTGCGCCTCTTTTTTTATTTGCGTCATGTGCTGTTTGGGGAGGGTTTTTTGGAAGGGCCATCCTGCGTGACACTGCAGTGCCACTCCTAGATGGGCCCGGTGTTTGTGTCGGCCACTAGGGTCGCTTATCTTACTCACACAGCTACCTCATTGCGCCTCTTTTTTTCTTTGCGTCATGTGCTGTTTGGGGAGGGTTTTTTGGAAGGACCATCCTGCGTGACACTGCAGTGCCACTCCTAGATGGGCCCGGTGTTTGTGTCGGCCACTAGGGTCGCTTATCTTACTCACACAGCTACCTCATTGCGCCTCTTTTTTTCTTTGCGTCATGTGCTGTTTGGGGAGGGTTTTTTGGAAGGGACATCCTGCGTGACACTGCAGTGCCACTCCTAGATGGGCCCGGTGTTTGTGTCGGCCACTAGGGTCGCTTATCTTACTCACACAGCTACCTCATTGCGCCTCTTTTTTTCTTTGCGTCATGTGCTGTTTGGGGAGGGTTTTTTGGAAGGGACATCCTGCGTGACACTGCAGTGCCACTCCTAGATGGGCCCGGTGTTTGTGTCGGCCACTAGGGTCGCTTATCTTACTCACACAGCTACCTCATTGCGCCTCTTTTTTTATTTGCGTCATGTGCTGTTTGGGGAGGGTTTTTTGGAAGGGACATCCTGCGTGACACTGCAGTGCCACTCCTAGATGGGCCCAGTGTTTGTGTCGGCCACTAGGGTCGCTTATCTTACTCACACAGCTACCTCATTGCGCCTCTTTTTTTCTTTGCGTCATGTGCTGTTTGGGGAGGGTTTTTTGGAAGGGACATCCTGCGTGACACTGCAGTGCCACTCCTAGATGGGCCCGGTGTTTGTGTTGGCCACTAGGGTCGCTTAGCTTAGTCATCCAGCGACCTAGGTGCAAATTTTAGGACTAAAAATAATATTGTGAGGTGTGAGGTATTCAGAATAGACTGAAAATGAGTGTAAATTATGGTTTTTGAGGTTAATAATACTTTGGGATCAAAATGACCCCCAAATTCTATGATTTAAGCTGTTTTTTAGTGTTTTTAAAAAAAAAACACCCGAATCCAAAACACACCCGAATCCGACAAAAAAAATTCGGTGAGGTTTTGCCAAAACGCGGTCGAACCCAAAACACGGCCGCGGAACCGAACCCAAAACCAAAACACAAAACCCGAAAAATTTCAAGTGCACATCTCTAGTACCATGTTCTTTCCATTTGAAGATGATGGATTTGATGGTGTTCCGGGGGATCATCAAAGATTTGGAAATTTTTTTATAACCCAACCCTGACTTGTACTTCTCAACAACTTTGTCCCGGACTTGTTTGGAGAGTTCCTTGGTCTTCATGGTGTGATGTCTCTTGCTAAGTGGTGTTGCAGCCTCTGGGGCCTTTCAGAAAAGGTGTATTTATACTGACAGATCATGTGACACTTAGATTGCACACAGGTGGACTACATTTCACTAATTATGTGACTTCTGAAGGAAATTGGTTGCACCAGAACTTTTGAGGTGCTTCATAGCAAAGGGGGTGAATACATATGCACATGCCAATTTTCAAATTTTTATTTGTAAAAATTATTTTTTATATCAATTTTTCTCATTTCACTTCAACAACTAACAACTTAGACTATTTCGTGCAGATCCATCACATAAAATTCAGATTATATATAAATATATAATGTGTGTGTCTATATGTATATTTATTAGTGATGAGCGGGTTCGGTTTCTCGGAAACCGAACCCCCCCCCGAACTTCAGCCTTTTTACACGGGTCCGAGCCGTACTCGGATTCTCCCGTGTGGCTCGGGTAAACCGAGCGCGCCCGAACGTCATCATCCCGCTGTCGGATTCTCGCGAGATTCGGATTCTATATAAACAGCCGCGCGTCGCCGCCATTTTCACACGTGCATTGAGATTGATAGGGAGAGGACGTGGCTGGCGTCCTCTCCGTTTATATAGTTATAGTAGTTAGTTGATCTGATTGCTACTGCTTAGCTTATTGTGGGGAGGATTGGGGAGCAGCTGTTAGGACTCAGGAGGAGTACAGTGCAGAGTTTTGCTAGTTTTTTTTTATCCGTTCTCTGCCTGAAAAAAACGCTCCATACCATATCTGTGCTCAGCCTCAGTGTGCTGCATGATATATCTGACTGTGCTGAGTGCTCACACTGCTTAATTGTGGGGGAGACTGGGGAGCAGCTATAGCAGGAGTACAGTGCACAGTTTTGCTGACAGTGACCACCAGTATACGTTTGTCTGCCTGAAAAACACTCCTGTGGTGTCTTTTTTTCTTTATACTATAAACGCAGTCTGCTGACAGTGTCCACCGGGTCCATTATACTGTATATAGCAGTACGGTAGGCCACTGCTGTACCTACCTCTGTGTCGTCACTCGTCGTCATACATAAAGTATACTATCCATCCATCTACATTGTATACCTGTGGTGTCTTTTTTTCTTTATACTATAAACGCAGTCTGCTGACAGTGTCCACCAGGTCCATTATACTGTATATAGCAGTACGGTAGGCCACTGCTGTACCTACCTCTGTGTCTTCAGTCACTCGTCGTCATACATAAAGTATACTATCCATCCATCTACATTGTATACCTGTGGTGTCTTTTTTTCTTTATACTATAAACGCAGTCTGCTGACAGTGTCCACCAGGTCCATTATAATGTATATAGCAGTACGGTAGGCCACTGCTGTACCTACCTCTGTGTCTTCAGTCACTCGTCGTCATACATAAAGTATATTATCCATCCATCTACATTGTATACCTGTGGTGTCTTTTTTTCTTTATACTATAAATGCAGTCTGCTGACAGTGTCCACCAGGTCCATTATACTGTATATAGCAGTACGGTAGGCCACTGCTGTACCTACCTCTGTGTCTTCAGTCACTCGTCGTCATACATAAAGTATACTATCCATCCATCTACATTGTATACCTGTGGTGTCTTTTTTTCTTTATACTATAAACGCAGTCTGCTGACAGTGTCCACCAGGTCCTTTATACTGTATATAGCAGTACGGTAGGCCACTGCTGTACCTACCTCTGTGTCTTCAGTCACTCATCATCATACATAAAGTATACTATCCATCCATCTACATTGTATACCTGTGGTGTCTTATTTTCTTTATACTATAAATGCAGTCTGCTGACAGTGTCCACCAGGTCCATTATAATGTATATAGCAGTACGGTAGGCCACTGCTGTACCTACCTCTGTGTCTTCAGTCACTCGTCGTCATACATAAAGTATACTATCCATCTATCTACATTGTATACCTGTGGTGTCTTTTTTTCTTATACTATAAACGCAGTGTGCTGACAGTGTCCACCAGGTCCATTATACTGTATATAGCAGTACGGTAGGCCACTGCTGTACCTACCTCTGTGTCTTCAGTCAGTCGTCGTCATACATAAAGTATACTATCCATCCATCTACATTGTATACCTGTGGTGTCTTTTTTTCTTTATACTATAAACGCAGTCTGCTGACAGTGTCCACCAGGTCCATTATACTGTATATAGCAGTACGGTAGGCCACTGCTGTACCTACCTCTGTGTCTTCAGTCACTCGTCGTCATACATAAAGTATACTATCCATCCATCTACATTGTATACCTGTGGTGTCTTTTTTTCTTTACACTATAAACGCAGTCTGCTGACAGTGTCCACCAGGTCCATTATACTGTATATAGCAGTACGGTAGGCCACTGCTGTACCTACCTCTGTGTCTTCAGTCACTCGTCGTCATACATAAAGTATATTATCCATCCATCTACATTGTATACCTGTGGTGTCTTTTTTTCTTTATACTATAAACGCAGACTGCTGACAGTGTCCACCAGGTCCATTATACTGTATATAGCAGTACGGTAGGCCACTGCTGTACCTACCTCTGTGTCTTCAGTCACTCGTCGTCATACATAAAGTATACTATCCATCCATCTACATTGTATACCTGTGGTGTCTTTTTTTCTTTATACTATAAACGCAGTCTGCTGACAGTGTCCACCAGGTCCATTATACTGTATATAGCAGTACGGTAGGCCACTGCTGTACCTACCTCTGTGTCTTCAGTCACTCGTCGTCATACATAAAGTATACTATCCATCCATCTACATTGTATACCTGTGGTGTCTTATTTTCTTTATACTATAAACGTAGTCTGCTGACAGTGTCCACCAGGTCCATTATACTGTATATAGCAGTACGGAAGGCCACTGCTGTACCTACCTCTGTGTCTTCAGTCACTCGTCATCATACATAAAGTATACTATCCATCCATCTACATTGTATACCTGTGGTGTCTTTTTTTCTTTATACTATAAACGCAGTCTGCTGACAGTGTCCACCAGGTCCATTATACTGTATAAAGCAGTACGGTAGGCCACTGCTGTACCTACCTCTGTGTCTTCAGTCACTCGTTGTCATACATAAAGTATACTATCCATCCATCTACATTGTATACCTGTGGTGTCTTTTTTTCTTTATACTATAAACGCAGTCTGCTGACAGTGTCCACCAGGTCCATTATACTGTATATAGCAGTACGGTAGGCCACTGCTGTACCTACCTCTGTGTCTTCAGTCACTCGTCGTCATACATAAAGTATACTATCCATCCATCTACATTGTATACCTGTGGTGTCTTTTTTTCTTTATACTATAAACGCAGTCTGCTGACAGTGTCCACCAGGTCCATTATACTGTATATAGCAGTACGGTAGGCCACTGCTGTACCTACCTCTGTGTCTTCAGTCACTCGTCGTCATACATAAAGTATACTATCCATCCATCTACATTGTATACCTGTGGTGTCTTTTTTTCTTTATACTATAAACGCAGTCTGCTGACAGTGTCCACCAGGTCCATTATACTGTATATAGCAGTACGGTAGGCCAATATGGAGAACAAAAATGTGGAGGTTAAAAAAATAGGGAAAGATCAAGATCCACTTCCACCTCGTGCTGAAGCTGCTGCCACTAGTCATGGCCGAGATGATGAAATGCCATCAACGTCGTCTGCCAAGGCCGATGCCCAATGTCATAGTACAGAGCATGTAAAATCCAAAACACAAAAGATCAGTAAAAAAAGGACTCCAAAATCTAAAATAAAATTGTCGGAGGAGAAGCGTAAACTTGCCAATATGCCATCTACCACACGGAGTGGCAAGGAACGGCTGAGGCCCTGGCCTATGTTCATGGCTAGTGGTTCAGCTTCACATGAGGATGGAAGCACTCAGCCTCTCGCTAGAAAAATTAAAAGACTTAAGCTGGCAAAAGCACAGCAAAGAACTGTGCGTTCTTCGAAATCACAAATCCCCAAGGAGAGTCCAATTGTGTCGGTTGCGATGCCTGACCTTCCCAACACTGGACGGGAAGAGCTTGCGCCTTCCACCATTTGCACGCCCCCTGCAAGTGCTGGAAGGAGCACCCGCAGTCCAGTTCCTGATAGTCAGATTGAAGATGTCAGTGTTGAAGTACACCAGGATGAGGAGGATATGGGTGTTGCTGGCGCTGGGGAGGAAATTGACAAGGAGGATTCTGATGGTGAGGTGGTTTGTTTAAGTCAGGCACCCGGGGAGACACCTGTTGTCCGTGGGAGGAATATTGCCATTGACATGCCTGGTCAAAATACAAAAAAAATCAGCTCTTCGGTGTGGAATTATTTCAACACAAATGCGGACAACAGGTGTCAAGCCGTGTGTTGCCTTTGTCAAGCTGTAATAAGTAGGGGTAAGGACGTTAACCACCTCGGAACATCCTCCCTTATACGTCACCTGCAGCGCATTCATCATAAGTCAGTGACAAGTTCAAAAACTTTGGGCAACAGCGGAAGCAGTCCACTGACCAGTAAATCCCTTCCTCTTGTAACCAAGCTCACGCAAACCACCCCACCAACTCCCTCAGTGTCAATTTCCTCCTTCCCCAGGAATGCCAATAGTCCTGCAGGCCATGTCACTGGCAATTCTGATGAGTCCTCTCCTGCCTGGGATTCCTCCGATGCATCCTTGCGTGTAACGCCTACTGCTGCTGGGCCTGCTGTTGTTGCTGCTGGGAATCGATCGGCATCCCAGAGGGGAAGTCGGAAGACCACTTGTACTACTTCCAGTAAGCAATTGACTGTCCAACAGTCCTTTGCGAGGAAGATGAAATATCACAGCAGTCATCCTGCTGCAAAGCGGATAACTGAGGCCTTGGCAGCCTGGGCGGTGAGAAACGTGGTTCCGGTATCCATCGTTACTTCAGAGCCAACTATAGACTTGATTGAGGGACTGTGTCCCCGGTACCAAATACCATCTAGGTTCCATTTCTCCAGGCAGGCGATACCGAAAATGTACACAGACCTCAGAAAAAGAGTCACCAGTGTCCTAAAAAATGCAGTTGTACCCAATGTCCACTTAACCACGGACATGTGGACAAGTGGAGCAGGGCAGACTCAGGACTACATGACTGTGACAGCCCACTGGGTAGATGTATTGCCTCCCGCTGCAAGAACAGCAGTGGCGGCACCAGTAGCAGCATCTCGCAAACGCCAACTCGTTCCTAGGCAGGCTACGCTTTGTATCACTGCTTTCCAGAATACGCAGACAGCTGAAAACCTCTTACGGCAACTGAGGAAAATCATCGCAGAATGGCTTACCCCAATTGGACTCTCCTGGGGATTTGTGGCATAGGACAACGCCAGCAATATTGTGCGTGCAATACATCTGGGCAAATTCCAGCACGTCCCATGTTTTGCACATACCTTGAATTTGGTGGTGCAGAATTATTTAAAAAACGACAGGGGTGTGCAAGAGATGCTGTCGGTGGCCAGAAGAATTGCGGGCCACTTTAGGCGTACAGGCACCGCGTAAAGAAGACTGGAGCACCACCAAAACCGCCTGAACCTGCCCTGCCATCATCTGAAGCAAGAGGTGGTAACGAGGTGGAATTCAACCCTCTATATGCTTCAGAGGATGGAGGAGCAGCAAAAGGCCATTCAAGCCTATACATCTGCCCATGATATAGGCAAAGGAGGTGGAATGCACCTGTCTCAAGCGCAGTGGAGAATGATTTCAACGTTGTGCAAGGTTCTGCAACCTTTGGAACTTGCCACACGTGATGTCAGTTCAGACACTGCCAGCCTGAGTCAGGTCATTCCCCTCATCAGGCTTTTGCAGAAGAAGCTGGAGACATTGAAGGAGGAGCTAAAACAGAGCGATTCCGCTAGGCATGTGGGACTTGTGGATGGAGCCCTTCATTCGCTTAACCAGGATTCACGGGTGGTCAATCTGTTGAAATCAGAGCACTACATTTTGGCCACCGTGCTCGATCCTAGATTTAAAACCTACGTTGTATCTCTCTTTCCGGCAGACACAAGTCTGCAGGGGTTCAAAGACCTGCTGGTGAGAAAATTGTCAAGTCAAGCGGAACGTGACCCGTCAACAGCTCCTCCTTCACATTCTCCCGCAACTGGGGGTGCGAGGAAAAGGCTCAGAATTCCGAGCCCACCCGCTGGCGGTGATGCAGGGCAGTCTGGAGCGACTGCTGATGCTGACATCTGGTCCGGACTGAAGGACCTGACAACGATTACGGATACGGACATGTCGTCTACTGGCACTGCATATGATTCTCTCCCCATTGAAAGAATGGTGGAGGATTATATGAGTGACCGCATCCAAGTAGGCACGTCACACAGTCCGTACGTATACTGGCAGGAAAAAGAGGCAATTTGGAGGCCCTTGCACAAACTGGCTTTATTCTACCTAAGTTGCCCTCCCTCCAGTGTGTACTCCGAAAGAGTGTTTAGTGCCGCCGCTCACCTTGTCAGCAATCGGCGTACGAGGTTACTTCCAGAAAATGTGGAGAAGATGATGTTCATTAAAATGAATTATAATCAATTCCTCCGTGGAGACATTCACCAGCAGCAATTGCCTCCAGAAAGTACACGGGGACCTGAGATGGTGGATTCCAGTGGGGACGAATTGATAATCTGTGAGGAGGGGGATGTACACGGTGATGAATCGGAGGATGATGATGAGGTGGACATCTTGTCTCTGTAGAGCCAGTTTGTGCAAGGAGAGATTAATTGCATCTTTTTTGGTGGGGGTCCAAACCAACCCGTCATTTCAGTCACAGTCGTGTGGCAGACCCTGTCACTGAAATGATGGGTTGGTTAAAGTGTGCATGTCCTGTTTATACAACATAAGGGTGGGTGGGAGGGCCCAAGGACAATTCCATCTTGCAACTCTTTTTTTCTTTCATTTTTCTTTGCGTCATGTGCTGTTTGGGGAGTATTTTTTTGAAGGGCCATCCTGCCTGACACTGCAGTGACACTCCTAGATGGGCCCGGTGTTTGTGTCGGCCACTTGGGTCGCTTATCTTAGTCACACAGCTACCTCATTGCGCCTCTTTTTTTCTTTGCGTCATGTGCTGTTTGGGGAGTATTTTTTTGAAGGGCCATCCTGTCTGACACTGCAGTGCCACTCCTAGATGGGCCAGGTGTTTGTGTCGGCCACTTGGGTCGCTTAGCTTAGTCACACAGCTACCTCATTGCGCCTCTTTTTTTCTTTGCATCATGTGCTGTTTGGGGAGTATTTTTTTGAAGGGCCATCCTGCGTGACACTGCAGTGCCACTCCTAGATGGGCCAGGTGTTTGTGTCGGCCACTTGGGTCGCTTATCTTAGTCACACAGCTACCTTATTGCGCCTCTTTTTTTCTTTGCGTCATGTGCTGTTTGGGGAGTATTTTTTTGAAGGGCCATCCTGTGTGACACTGCAGTGCCACTCCTAGATGGGCCAGGTGTTTGTGTCGGCCACTTGGGTCGCTTAGCTTAGTCACACAGCTACCTCGGTGCAAATTTTAGGACTAAAATAATATTGTGAGGTGTGAGGTGTTCAGAATAGACTGAAAATGAGTGGAAATTATGGTTATTGAGGTTAATAATACTATGGGATCAAAATGACCCCCAAATTCTATGATTTAAGCTGTTTTTTAGGGTTTTTTGAAAAAAACACCTGAATCAGACAAAAAAATATCGGTGAGGTTTTGCCAAAACGCGTTCGAACCCAAAACACGGCCGCGGAACCGAACCCAAAACCAAAACACAAAACCCGAAAAATTTCCGGTGCACATCACTAATATTTATATAAATATATGTATACGATATATAGATATGAAAATAAAGAAAGCTACAGGCGCCAAAGTGTGTGAACTACGTGATTATAAAGAACACTCCTCATTTCTATATGAGTGGCAGCTTATCACAATGGGGTGTGTGTAAGTGAGACACACGATTGGTAGTAGAGTGATGCGTTGAAGTGAGTAGAGCACCTAATAGTGTGGAAGTACAGAGTAAAAACAATGGGATAAAGAGAAACACTTAGCTTCCTTTATGATAAAGTCTTCAGTCCAGTGACCCTGTTGTAAAGCACCTAGGGAAACAGCTGACACAAGCTTTATAGCAAAAACATACACCAGGGGGTTGATTCCGAATTGTTCGCTCGCTAGCTGCTTTTAGCAGCATTGCACACGCTAAGCCGCCGCCTACTGGGAGTGTATCTTAGCATAGCAGAATTGCATACGAAAGCTTCGCTAATTTTCTCGTAACAATTACCCCGCAGTTTCTGAGTAGCTCCAGACTTACTCTGCCATTGCGACCAGCTCAGTCCTTTTCGTTCCTGGTTTGAGGTCACAAACACACCCAGCATTCGCCCAGCCACTCCCCCGTTTCTCCAGACACTCCTGCGTTTTCAACTAGCACGCCTGCGTTTTTCACACACACTCCTATAAAACGGCCAGTTTCCGCCCAGAAACACCCACTTCCTGTCAATCACACTCCGATCACTTCAACGATGAAAATTCTTCGTTCTGCCGTGAGTAAATCTACTAAGTTTTGAGCTAAAATACTTAGCACATGCGCACTGCGTACCATGCGCAGGCGCATTTTCGCATTAATCGCTCTGTTTGCGAAAATCATCAACGAGCGAACAACTCGGAATGACCCCCCATGTGCAAACACGCCAAGGAAGCCCTGTGAAGCGGACATCCGCTGACCTCATTCAGAACAGACACAGAGTGAAGTACAAATTAATCCTTTACCAAGAGAATTGAGGCAGTTCTAAAAAATATTGGATGGGAGTAGGTAGTCAGATGTCAGAGGTACTGTAGACTTTCGTCACCTAGGGTTTAGCACCCCTGCACGCCTTTCAATTCTGCTGAAGAAACAGCCACAGGTAGTCCTCCAACATCTCCCAAATGCAGATCTCTATTAGTGCTGGTGCCAATACAAGGAAGAAGCAGCCAAGCGCTGTCTCTTTGGCTCCAAACAAAAGGTCCCCTCAGTGTTAAGCAGGAGCTATAATGCGCGATGATTGGGATCAGGCGTCTATGTACATTTACCGCCTTAGCAAGCCTTCCTCGTCATCTGTGGGATCAAGTACTCAGAGCTTCAGCCGTGTCACAAACAAACACATAAAGTTTGTCACCCCCTTACTCAGAAGCTACTCCAGACTCCTGTCATGAAGAGGGCAGCCTCCAAAATATATATCCAGCAATCCTCCTGGGACCTAAGCAGGGTCCACTCTGGAACAAATAGTGTATAATCGAATATAAGTAAAGGTTTATTGCTAATGTCAGGTGATGAAAAGAAAAACATTTGTTGAAGTGCCATCCTGCGTGACACTGCAGTGCCACTCCTAGATGGGCCCGGTGTTTGTGTCGGCCACTTGTGTCGCTTAGCTTAGCCATCCAGCGACCTCAGTGCAAATTTTAGGACTAAAAATAATATTGTGAGGTGTGAGGTGTTCAGAATAGACTGGAAATGAGTGGAAATTATGGTTATTGAGGTTAATAATACTATGGGATCAAAATGACCCCCAAATTCTATGATTTAAGCTGTTTTTGTGGGTTTTTTGTAAAAAAAAAAAGAATCCAAAACACACCCGAATCCGACAAAAAAATTTCAGGGAGGTTTTGCCAAAACGCGTCCGAATCCAAAACACGGCCGCGGAACCGAATCCAAAACCAAAACACAAAACCCGAAAAATTTCCGGTGCACATCTCTACTTTTCGGTTGTGCTCTGTTGAATTTGGTAATGGAATCACCCATGAGTCATGAGTCGGTTGAAGGTTTTGAGAGAGGGGTGTGCAGATGGAGGATCACAGTAAGATCTCTTCTTCGGTATATTTGAGGATTGTGATTTATGTGTAGTTTATTTCTGATGTTGAAACAGTTCTCTGATGTTTAATGTCCTGTGAAGTCAATACAGATCTATTTTCTATTTTCCAATCTGAATCTTTATGGAAATTCGTTGGTACAAATGTGTTTTTAATGGTGTGAGGATGCGCGAAGAGAGATTAAAAATGATTTCTTCCTTTTGGTGTTTACCGGAGGCTTGAAGGATTCTTTCATCCTGTCCCCCGCGTCTGGTTCATCGATTTGTCGACTTTCTGCTATGGCTCTTGATATTCTTCCTAAAGGGACGGCAGTAGATGTACGTATTTCATCCGAGTCATTAATTACGAAGTCACTATTGGATTGTGAGCGATTTATCCTAGGGTAAATTTTTCTATCTCTCCGTGTGACTTGTGCTCCAGATCTATATGTGGGTTTGTTTGGTTCCATTCCACTCAGCCATCCGTAGACTTTATATTCCTCATAATCCATTTGAACTGTAGTAAGTTTCTCATTTTTAAATTTGAGTAAATCCTGACAATAGCTGTTACATTGAGTTTCCAATTTATCCCATAATGCTTGATGTTTTCTATCATCCAATAGAGGTTTATGTTTAGTCAATGTAGTGGTCAATTTGGGTTTTGTTTCAGATAATATTCTGCCCGATTCCTGAATAACCAGCAGCACCAGATCCAAGCTGCATTTGTTGAGTACTGATATCCATTTGCGGCAGAACTTAGCATTGTTTCACCCGATGGTCGGTGTGTTGCTGATTAGGAAACCCTGCGGTATCATGTTAGCTTGGAAATAATCCAAAAGGGAAGTGCCATGTAATATATATATATATATATATATATATACACACATTAGAGACGAGCGGTTAGGATTTGGGGAAATCTTTGGGGAACTTTCCCTATATGAGCAGTCGAGCCCGGGGCTCAGATAAGCCCTGGCTTCCTCAAGCCCTGTCCAAGCCGAACACTTGAGATCTCGCTGTCGGTTCTCGTGTGTTCGCATCGGGCCCCAATTCCAAAATTCTATGGGAATGACCACTGATTGGCTGAGAGAACCGTCTGTCACGGCTCTCAGCCAATCAGCATTTCCCCATAGACTTTCATTAGTAAAGATGGCTGCCTGCACCGCTGTAACACTGCCGCATGTACTGCCACCAGTGCCACCTGCACTGCCGCCACTCGCACTGCCACCACCCCCACACTGCCGGCACGCCTGCATTGAGGATAGAGCCGGCACTCCGGCACTGCCGACACAACCAGCACCCCCGCACTGCTGACTCAGCTGTCACCCCCACACTGTTGACATACCCCAGCATTGAGGACACTGCCGGCACTCCTGTGTTTCCAACACTGTTGGCACCCCTGCCCTGAGGACACCGCCCGTACTCCTGCACTGTCAACACAACCGGCACCCCTGCACTGCTGCCTCAGCCAGCACCACACACTGCTGACACACCCCAGCACTGAAGACACCGTCAGCACTCCCGCGTTGCCAGCCCCACCAGCACCCCAGCAGTACCAACACCGCTGGCAACCCCACACTGAGGACACTGCCAGCACTGCCGACACACATGCAGTAAGGATATCCCTGGCACCACCGCACTGCTGACACAGCCAGTAGTACCAACACCACCGTCAACTCTGCACTGGGGACACCACCGTCACTGCCGACACTGCTGACACCCCAGCATTACAGACACCACCGGCAACCCCACACTGAGGACCCCTGCAGTAAGGATACCCCTGGCACCCCCACACTGCTGACACAGCCAGCAGTATCGACACCACCAGAAACTCTGCACTGAGGACACCACTGTCACTACCGACACAGCCAGCACCCGAGCAGTATGGACACCGCCAGTAACCCCACACTGAGGACACTGCCAGCACTGCCGACACACATGCAGTAAGGATATCCCTGGCACCACCGCACTGCTGACACAGCCAGTAGTACCAACACCACCGTCAACTCTGCACTGGGGACACCACCGTCACTGCCGACACTGCTGACACCCCAGCATTACAGACACCACCGGCAACCCCACACTGAGGACCCCTGCAGTAAGGATACCCCTGGCACCCCCACACTGCTGACACAGCCAGCAGTATCGACACCACCAGAAACTCTGCACTGAGGACACCACTGTCACTACCGACACAGCCAGCACCCGAGCAGTATGGACACCGCCAGTAACCCCACACTGAGGACACTGCCAGCACTGCCGACACACATGCAGTAAGGATATCCCTGGCACCACCGCACTGCTGACACAGCCAGTAGTACCAACACCACCGTCAACTCTGCACTGGGGACACCACCGTCACTGCCGACACTGCTGACACCCCAGCATTACAGACACCACCGGCAACCCCACACTGAGGACCCCTGCAGTAAGGATACCCCTGGCACCCCCACACTGCTGACACAGCCAGCAGTATCGACACCACCAGAAACTCTGCACTGAGGACACCACTGTCACTACCGACACAGCCAGCACCCGAGCAGTATGGACACCGCCAGTAACCCCACACTGAGGACACTGCCAGCACTGCCGACACACATGCAGTAAGGATATCCCTGGCACCACCGCACTGCTGACACAGCCAGTAGTACCAACACCACCGTCAACTCTGCACTGGGGACACCACCGTCACTGCCGACACTGCTGACACCCCAGCATTACAGACACCACCGGCAACCCCACACTGAGGACCCCTGCAGTAAGGATACCCCTGGCACCCCCACACTGCTGACACAGCCAGCAGTATCGACACCATCAGAAACTCTGCACTGAGGACACCACTGTCACTACCGACACAGCCAGCACCCGAGCAGTATGGACACCGCCAGTAACCCCACACTGCTGACACCCTTGCAGTAAGAATACCCCTGGCACCCCTGCACTGCCGACAGAGCCAGCAGCACCAACACCACCGGCAAACCCACACTGAGGACTCTGCCAACACTCCCGCACTGAGGACACCACTGGCATCCCTTGTCACAGTAAGTGCTCTATTGGTGTATCTTCCCTGCACTGTATCCTGCACTATATCCAGCACACACTGTATCCTACTAGCAATGTTTCCAGCACTGTATCCGACCTGCACTGTATACGACCCGCAGTGTATCCCGCACTGTATCCAACACGCACTGTATCATACTAACAATGTATGCAGCACTGTATCTGACCCACACTGTTTCCAACCAGTAATATAGCCTGCACTGTATCTGACTAGCACTTTATCCAACCCATGCAGTATCCAACCCACACTGTAAACTATCTACACAGTATCCAACCCACTCTGTATACCGCATTGTATCCAACCTGTCCTGTATCCTGCACTGTATCCAACCCACTCTGTATCCAGCTTGTCCTGTATCCTGCACTGTATCTAACCCACACTGTATCCAATCTACACAGTATCCAACCAGCACTGTATCCAACCCACTCTGTATCCCGCACTGTATCCAACTTGTCCTGTATCCTGCACTGTATCTAACCCACACTGTATCCAATCTACACATTATCCAACCAGCACTGTATCCAACCCACACTATATACCGCACTGTATCCAGCCCACTCTGTATCCCGCACTGTATCCAACCTGTCCTGTGTCCCGCACTGTATCCAATACGCACTGTATCGTACTAGCAATGTATGCAGCACTGTATCTGACCCACACTGTTTCCAACCAGTAATATATCCTGCACTGTATCCGACCAGCACTTTATCCAACCCACTCTGTATCCCGCATTGTATCCAGTAGCGGCTCTTGCCACGGGCAAGCAGGACTTTTGCTGTCCTGGGGGCGCTGCAGCCGTGGCAAGAGCCGCAACTCACTAGGATTGCGGTGGTTATGAAAAGGTCCTCTCCGCGAAGGGAATCTAGACGCGCAGTGAGGGTAGCGTCTAGTTTTCCTTTGTGGTGAGGACCTTTCTATGCGGCGCTATGGGAGAGACGTCATGACGTATCTCCCATAGATCAGAGGAGCGGCGCCGACGGCGGAGACAGAGTGCAGTGGTCTGGAAGCAGGAACGGGGCTGGTAAGTATTTTTTATTTTTTTTACTATTATTATTATTATTATTACTACCCTTTATTTATATGGCGCTACGAGGGATCCGCAGCGCCCAATTACAGAGTTCATAAACAAATAATCAAGCAGAAAAACAGCAACTTACAGTTGACGACAATATAGGACAAGTACAGGGTAAAGATGACACTGGAATAAGTATCAGGTGGAAGAAGACTGCTGGATTTGGTGCAGTTGAATATTATTAAAGTAAGAAAAGGATAAGCACATGAGGGAAGAGAGCCCTGCTCGTGAGAGCTTACATTCTAAAGGGGAGGGGTAGACAGACAGGGGTGAGACAGATGGGGTACATAGAGAGCGTGGAACAGAGGTTTAGGATGAGATTTGGCTGGGTTTGGTGAAGAAGTGGGTCTTGAGAGCCCGTTTGAAGTTTTGTAGAGAGGTGGAGAGTTTGAGGGGGAGAGGTAGGGAATTCCAGAGAAGTGGTGCAGCACGTGAAAAATCTTGGAGGTAGGAGTGAGAGGAAGTAATCAGTAGGCAGGATAGTCAGCGTGCATTAGCAGAGCGAAGAGGACGGGTGGGAGTGTAAAGGGAGATAAGGTCAGAGATGTAGATGGGAGAGGAGTGGGTGAGGGCTTTGTAAGCGAGTGTGAGAAGCTTGAAATGGATTCTGAAGGGGAAGGGAAGCCAGTGAAGGTCTAGTAAGAGAGGAGAGGTAGACGTAGTGCGTTTGGTGAGGAAGATGAGCCGGGCAGCTGCATTGAGGATAGATTGGAGTGGAGAGAGGTATTTGTCAGGAATGCCAGTCAGGAGGAGATTACAGTACTCCAGTCTGGAGATGACCAGTGAGTGGATGAGAGTCTTAGTAGCATCCTGGGTCAGAAAGGGTCTGATCCTGGAAATATTTTTTAGATGAAAACGGCAGGTTTGTGAGAGGTGCTGAATGTGTGGTTTGAAGGAGAGGGAGGAGTCAAGGATTACACCAAGACAGCGCACTTGGGGGGTAGAGGAGATAGTAGTGCCATCAATAGATAATGAGATTGTAGGAGGTGAGGTTATGCAGGAGGGAGGGAAGATGATCAGCTCTGTCTTAGACATGTTAAGTCTAAGAAAGCGCTGGGACATCCAGGAAGAGGTAGCAGAGAGACAGTTGGAGATACGAGTGAGGAGAGCAGGGGAGAGGTCTGGAGAGGAAAGATAGATTTGGGTGTCATCAGCATAGAGATGATATTGGAAACCAAAAGGACTAATGAGATTTCCTAGTGAGGACGTATAGAGAGAGAAGAGAAGAGGACCAAGGACAGAACCTTGGGGTACCCCTACAATTAGTGGAAGTGAGGGGGAGGTGGAGTCATGAGAGGAGACAGAGAATGGTCAGAGAGGTAGGAGGACAACCAGGAGAGGGCAGTATCACGCAGACCAATGTAGTGAAGGATTTGCAGAAGGAGAGGGTGGTCCACAGTGTCAAAAGCAGCAGAGAGGTCAAGAAGAATAGGCAGAGTAGTGTTCCTAAGATTTAGCAGCATGGAGGTCATTGCATACTTTTGTGAGGGCAGTTTCAGTGGAGTGGAGAGGACGGAAGCCAGACTGGAATGGGTCAAGCAGTGAGTGTGAGGAAAGAAAGGAAGTAAGGCGGTTGTAGACAATACGCTCAAGTAGGTGCACAGCTACTGGTGAGCACACTAAGGGGGGCACAACTACTGGGGCCACAACTAATGGGGGCACAGCTGCAGGGGGCACACTAAGGGATGCACAACTACTGGGGCCACAACTAATGGGGGCACAGCTGCAGGGGGCATAACAGCTACTGGGGGCACAGCTGCAGGGGGCACAACAGCTGCAGGGGGCACAACTACTGGGAGCACAGCTGCAGGGGGCACAACAGCTGCAGGGGGCACAACACAGCTACTGTGGGCACAGCTGTACAGGGTGCACAACTTTCGCCCTGGGCGCCACAAGGTCTAGAACCGACCCTGATTGTACCAACCTGTCCTGTTTCCCACACTGTATCCAACCCACACTGTATACCGCACTGTATCCAACCTGTCCTGTATCCCGCACTGTATCTAACCCACACTTTATTCAATCTACACAGTATCCAACCAGCACTGTATCCAACCCACTCTGTATCCCGCACTGTATCCAACCTGTGCTGCATCCCGCACTGTATCTAACCCACACTGTATTCAATCTACACAGTATCCAACCAGCACTGTATCCAACCCACTCTGTATCCCGCACTGTATCCAACCTGTCCTGCATCCCGCACTGTATCTAACCCACACTGTATTCAATCTACACAGTATCCAACCAGCACTGTATCCAACCCACTCTGTATCCAGCACTGTATCCAACTTGTCCTGTATCCTGCACTGTATCCAACCCACACTGTATCCAATCTACACAGTATCCAGCCAGCACTGTATCCAACCCACTCTGTATCCCGCACTGTATCCAACCTGTTCTGTATCCCGCACTGTATCCAACCCACTCTGTATCCCACACTGTATCCAACCTGTTCTGTATCCCGCACTGTATCCAACCCACACAGTATCCAATCTACACAGTATCCAACCAGCACTGTATCCAACCCACACTGTATACCACACTGTATCCAACCTGTCCTGTATCCCGCACTGTATCTAACCCACACTGTATTCAATCTACACAGTATCCAGCCAGCACTGTATCCAACCCACTCTGTATCCCGCACTGTATCCAACCTGTTCTGTATCCCGCACTGTATCCAACCCACTCTGTATCCCACACTGTATCCAACCTGTTCTGTATCCCGCACTGTATCCAACCCACACAGTATCCAATCTACACAGTATCCAACCAGCACTGTATCCAACCCACACTGTATACCACACTGTATCCAACCTGTCCTGTATCCCGCACTGTATCTAACCCACACTGTATTCAATCTACACAGTATCCAAGCAGCACTGTATCCAACCCACACAGTATCCCGCACTGTATCCAACCTGTCCTGTATTCCGCACTGTATCCAACCCACACTGTATCCAACCAGCACTGTATCCAACCCACACTGTATCCAATCTACACAGTATCCAGCCAGCACTGTATCCAACCCACTCTGTATCCCACACTGTATCCAACCTGTTCTGTATCCCGCACTGTATCCAACCCACACTGTATCCAACCAGCACTGTATCCAACCCACACTGTATCCAATCTACACAGTATCCAACCAGCACTGTATCCAACCCACTCTGTATCCCACACTGTATCCAACCTGTTCTGTATCCCGCACTGTATCCAACCCACACTGTATCCAATCTACACAGTATCCAACCAGCACTGTATCCAACCCACTCTGTATCCCACACTGTATCCAACCTGTTCTGTATCCCGCACTGTATCCAACCCACACTGTATCCAATCTACACAGTATCCAACCAGCACTGTGTCCAACCCACTCTGTATCCCGCACTGTATCCAACCTGTCCTGTATCCTGCACTGTATCCAACCCACACTGTATTCAATCTACACAGTATCCAACCAGCACTGTGTCCAACCCACTCTGTATCCCGCACTGTATCCAACTTGTCCTGTATCCTGCACTGTATCTAACCCACACTGTATCCAATCTAAACAGTATCCAGCCAGCACTGTATCCAACCCACTCTGTATCCTGCACTGTATCCAACTTGTCCTGTATCCCGCACTGTATCCAACTTGTCCTGTATCTTGCACTGTATCCAACCCACACTGTATCCAATCTACACAGTATCCAACCAGCACTGTATCCAACCCACTCTGTATCCCACACTGTATCCAACCTGTCCTGTATCCTGCACTGTATCCAATCTACACAGTATCCAACCAGCACTGTATCCAACCCACTCTGTATCCCGCACTGTATCCAACCTGTTCTGCATCCCACACTGTATCCAACCCACTCTGTATACCGCACTGTATCCAACCTGTTCTGCATCCCACACTGTATCCAACCCACTCTGTATCCCGCACTGTATCCAACCCACACTGTATCCAATCTACACAGTATCCAGCCAGCACTGTATCCAACCTGTCCTGTATCCCACACTGTATCCAACCTGTCCTGTATCCCACACTGTATCCAACCTGTCCTGTATCCCACACTGTATCCAACCCACTCTGTATCCCGCACTGTATCCAACCCACACTGTATCCAATCTACACAGTATCCAGCCAGCACTGTATCCAACCCACACTGTATACCGCACTGTATCCAACCTGTCCTGTATCCCACACTGTATCCAACCTGTCCTGTATCCCACACTGTATCCAACCTGTCCTGTATCCCGCACTGTATCCAATCTACACAGTATCCTGCCAGCACTGTATCCAACCTACTCTGTATCCCACACTGTATCAAGCCCACACTGTATACCGCACTTTAGCCAGCCAGCCTTTGGCCAATATTGGTGAAAACAATATTGTGAGGTGTGAGGTGGTCAAAATTGAGTGGAAATGAGTGGAAATTAATGTTATTGAGGTTAATAATACTGTAGGAACAAAAAAGTCCCAAATTAAGTGATTTTAGCTTTTTTTGTACATTTTTGAAATAAATCCAAATCCAAAAACAGCCGACGAATTAGAACCAAATCAAAATCCAGCAAAATTAGCTCGGTGCACATCTCTAATATATATAAAGCCCAGTTATTTGTACAGAGAGCTAAACATCTGAACAATTTACCCGCTGAGAGATACAGGAATCTTGAGTGATCCGGATCCCTTGGTCTACAAACAAGTGCTGGAATAACAGCTAAACAGCTGAGGTGTGGAGAGTGTTACACTAAATTTACCAGAGCTGGATTATAGGAGGGGCGGAAGGGGCAGTCATCCAGAGGCCCCCACACACAATGGGGGCCCCTACACTATGACAAACACTGCCCCGGTCCGGCCCCTCTGCACGCTTCCTGACCGGCTCCGAGTCCCGGCAGCACAGAAAGGATTTTATCTTAAGATGGAGACAGCCTTGTCTCCATCTCTACAGCGAGCCCCACCCCCTCATGGACATAAATCCACGATATACGGGTGCATGGGAAAAGGGGTGTGGCCTAACACAGCGAAGTGCCCGCCCTAATCAGTGATCTGATGCTGCTGTAGCATAACAGGTACTGTTTCTCCTGCTCTATTCCTTCCTCCCTCTCGGTCACCCACTCTCTCTCTCTTTCCCTGACACCCTCTCTCTCTCTCTCTCTCTCTCTCTCTCGCTCTCTCTTTCTCTCCCTCCCTGACACCCTCTCTGTCTGCCTCTCTCTCTCCTTCTCCCTGACACCCTCTCTTTCTCTCTTGTTGCTCTCTCTGTCTCTTACCCCCTGTTTCTCTCCCTGAGAAAGAGGGAGAGAGTCAATTTTATTTGTGGGGGCCCCCACACATCTGTTGCCTGGGGGCCCCTACTAGCCTAAATCCGGCCCTGAAACTCACAGATACACAATACCATCTAATTTGCTTGCTGGCATAATATTATGTTGTGAGGAGTTATATACGAGGAATGCCTCATGCGGCTGAGGACGAATATTAATTATTGTGTGATTACAGATTCCAATAAATAAATAAAATGATACACTAAAGGTGTGTACACACTAGGCAATACGCTCCATGAGCAACATCACCTAGTGTTTTCCCTTGACTCCCGGGCAGACGATATAGTGTGCACACACTGGGCGGTATGATAAATAATATCGTTTAGAAGGGTGAACATGTAAGCACCTTAACAAGAACTTATATTCTTCAGCATTCATAGGGTTCCACAGGGAGAACATCGGGGTTGTAGGGGGTGGATAAGTCTGGGCACCAAACAGTTAAGCATTCAGGCTTTCCAGAATGCTGGGCTCCTCTCCCCTATAATCCCGCCTCCATGCTCAGGCAGGTCAGGTTTATTTGGTGCCAACAGGAAAGCTGGTTGCACCTTTACAGGGATTGCTATAGCAGCCCTATGCTTTCAATTTTAAAATATTTTTTTTCTATTTCTGAGCTTGCCAGCGCTGTAAGTCTATAGACTCCAGCGCTACAGCTCCATCACCCCCGCTGCTGCTGAAACTCCCGCACAGCCCTTTTCTCTCTCCAGCCCCCAGTGTCTGTCCAGCACCAGTCAGTCCTCTTCTGTCACTCCAGCCCCCAGTGTCTGTCCAGCACCAGTCTGCCCCCTTCTCTCTCTCCAGCCCCCAGTGTCTGTCCAGCACCAGTCAGTCCCCTTCTCTCCCGCCCCCAGTGTCTATCCAACACCAGCCATCCCCCTTCTCTCTCTCCAGCCCCCAGTGTCTGTCCAGCACCAGTCAGTCCTCTTCTCTCTCTCCAGCCCCGTGTCTGTCCAGCACCAGTCAGTCCTCTTCTCTCTCTCCAGCCCCCAGTGTCTGTCCAGCACCAGTCAGTCCTCTTCTCTCTCTCCAGCCCCCAGTGTCTGTCCAGCACCAGTCAGTCCTCTTCTCTCTCTCCAGCCCCCAGTGTCTGTCCAGCACCAGCCAGCCCCCTTCTCTCTCTCCAGCCCCCCAGTGTCTGTCCAGCACCAGTCAGTCCTCTTCTGTCTCTCCAGCCCCCAGTGTCTGTCCAGCACCAGTCAGTCCCTTTCTCTCTCTCCAGCCCCCAGTGTCTTTCCAGCACCAGTCAGCCCCCTTCACTCTCTCCAGCCCCCAGTGTCTGTCCAGCACCAGCCAGCCCCCTTCTCTCTCTCCAGCCCTCCAGTGTCTGTCCAGCACCAGTCAGTCCTCTTCTCTCTCTCCAGCCCCCAGTGTCTGTCCAGCACCAGTCAGTCCTCTTCTGTCTCTCCAGCCCCCAGTGTCTGTCCAGCACCAGTCAGTCCCTTTCTCTCTCTCCAGCCCCCAGAGTCTTTCCAGCACCAGTCAGCCCCCTTCACTCTCTCCAGCCCCCAGTGTCTGTCCAGCACCAGCCAGCCCCCTTCTCTCTCTCCAGCCCCCCAGTGTCTGTCCAGCACCAGTCAGTCCTCTTCTCTCTCTCCAGCCCCCAGTGTCTGTCCAGCACCAGTCAGTCCCCTTCTCTCCCGCCCCCAGTGTCTATCCAACACCAGCCATCCCCCTTCTCTCTCTCCAGCCCCCAGTGTCTGTCCAGCACCAGTCAGTCCTCTTCTCTCTCTCCAGCCCCCAGTGTCTGTCCAGCACCAGTCAGTCCTCTTCTCTCTCTCCAGCCCCCAGTGTCTGTCCAGCACCAGTCAGTCCTCTTCTCTCTCTCCAGCCCCCAGTGTCTGTCCAGCACCAGCCAGCCCCCTTCTCTCTCTCCAGCCCCCAGTGTCTGTCCAGCACCAGTCAGTCCTCTTCTGTCTCTCCAGCCCCCAGTGTCTGTCCAGCACCAGTCAGTCCCTTTCTCTCTCTCCAGCCCCCAGTGTCTTTCCAGCACCAGTCAGCCCCCTTCACTCTCTCCAGCCCCCAGTGTCTGTCCAGCACCAGCCAGCCCCCTTCTCTCTCTCCAGCCCCCCAGTGTCTGTCCAGCACCAGTCAGTCCTCTTCTCTCTCTCCAGCCCCCAGTGTCTGTCCAGCATCAGTCAGTCCTCTTCTCTCTCTCCAGCCCCCAGTGTCTGTCCAGCACCAGTCAGTCCTCTTCTCTCTCTCCAGCCCCCAGTGTCTGTCCAGCACCAGCCAGCCCCCTTCTCTCTCTCCAGCCCCCCAGTGTCTGTCCAGCACCAGTCAGTCCTATTCTGTCTCTCCAGCCCCCAGTGTCTGTCCAGCACCAGTCAGTCCTCTTCTCTCTCTCCAGCCCCCAGTGTCTGTCCAGCACCAGTCAGCCCCCTTCTCTCTCTCCAGCCCCCAGTGTCTGTCCAGCACCAGCCAGCCCCCTTCTCTCTCTCCAGCCCCCCAGTGTCTGTCCAGCACCAGTCAGTCCTCTTCTCTCTCTCCAGCCCCCAGTGTCTGTCCAGCACCAGTCAGCCCCCTTCTGTCTCTCCAGCCCCCAGTGTCTGTCCAGCACCAGTCAGCCCCCTTCTCTCTCTCCAGCCCCCAGTGTCTGTCCAGCACCAGCCAGCCCCCTTCTCTCTCTCCAGCCCCCCAGTGTCTGTCCAGCACCAGTCAGTCCTCTTCGGCCTCTCCAGCCCCCAGTGTCTGTCCAGCACCAGTCAGCCCCATTCTGTCTCTCCAGCCCCCAGTGTCTGTCCAGCACCAGTCAGCCCCCTTCTGTCTCTCCAGCCCCCAGTGTCTGTCCAGCACCAGTCAGTCCCCTTCTGTCTCTCCAGCCCCCAGTGTCTGTCCAGCACCAGTCAGTCCCCTTCTGTCTCTCCAGCCCCCCAGTGTCTGTCCAGCACCAGTCAATCCCCTTCTGAACCACTGTGTTTCCAGGTCCAGCCCCTGCATCCCTCCACTTTCAGTCCACAGACACTTACCTTCTTCTGTGTCTTCTGGCTGCTCTGGCTCCTCTGTAAGTGTACCAGCCACCGGCAAGCAACAGCGGCTCCTTGCACCCCACATATAGATCCATCTGTAACCGCTTCCTACACCACTGCAATGATTCTCAGGGTGCAGGCAGTGGTTGCTGGTCTTCCACCCCAGGTACTAAAGGCCTTTATAAATGTAGTGTATACATTAAAGATCTGTGCCTTATATACCCTGATGGTCTAGTGGAATCCCTGACCGGAGCCAGTGTCCATGCCATTGCCGTGTTCCTTCTCCCGGGACATGCGGCGAACTTCAATTTAAAGATTTTAATGTGGGTCCCTTAAGATGGAACTCTCTTATCTGCCCCCATATGCCAGCCACGCAGTCCTGGGGTCCCCACAGTGAGCAGTGCTAGATGCAGTGTGCGGCCACTGCCGCAGGTACCCATCTTGGCATTGGGAAGCTGGGAGCACAGAAGTCCGTGCAGCAGAGGAGCACACTGAATGCTGGAGCACAGGAAGCTGGGAGCACAGAAGTCCGTGCAGCAGAGGAGCACGCTGAATGCTGGAGCACAGGATGCTGGGAGCACAGAAGTCCGTGCAGCAGAGGAGCACACTGAATGCTGGAGCACAGGAAGCTGGGAGCACAGAAGTCCGTGCAGCAGAGGAGCACACTGAATGCTGGAGCACAGGAAGCTGGGAGCACAGAAGTCCGTGCAGCAGAGGAGCACACTGAATGCTGGAGCACAGGAAGCTGGGAGCACAGAAGTCCGTGCAGCAGAGGAGCACACTGAATGCTGGAGCACAGGAAGCTGGGAGCACAGAAGTCCGTGCAGCAGAGGAGCACACTGAATGCTGGAGCACAGGAAGCTGGGAGCACAGAAGTCCGTGCAGCAGAGGAGCACACTGAATGCTGGAGCACAGGAGGCTGGGAGCACAGAAGTCCGTGCAGCAGAGGAGCACGCTGAATGCTGGAGCACAGGAAGCTGGGAGCACAGAAGTCCGTGCAGCAGAGGAGCACACTGAATGCTGGAGCACAGGAAGCTGGGAGCACAGAAGTCCGTGCAGCAGAGGAGCACGCTGAATGCTGGAGCACAGGAAGCTGGGAGCACAGAAGTCCGTGCAGCAGAGGAGCACACTGAATGCTGGAGCACAGGAAGGAGGGAGCACAGAAGTCCGTGCAGCAGAGGAGCACACTGAATGCTGGAGCACAGGAAGCTGGGAGCACAGACGTCCGTGCAGCAGAGGAGCACACTGAATGCTGGAGCACAGGAAGCTGGGAGCACAGAAGTCCGTGCAGCAGAGGAGCACGCTGAATGCTGGAGCACAGGAAGCTGGGAGCACAGAAGTCCGTGCAGCAGAGGAGCACACTGAATGCTGGAGCACAGAATGCTGGGAGCACAGAAGTCCGTGCAGCAGAGGAGCACACTGAATGCTGGAGCACAGGAAGCTGGGAGCACAGAAGTCCGTGCAGCAGAGGAGCACGCTGAATGCTGGAGCACAGGAAGCTGGGAGCACAGAAGTCCGTGCAGCAGAGGAGCACGCTGAATGCTGGAGCACAGGATGCTGGGAGCACAGAAGTCCGTGCAGCAGAGGAGCACACTGAATGCTGGAGCACAGGATGCTGGGAGCACAGAAGTCCGTGCAGCAGAGGAGCACACTGAATGCTGGAGCACAGGAAGCTGGGAGCACAGAAGTCCGTGCAGCAGAGGAGCACACTGAATGCTGGAGCACAGGAAGCTGGGAGCACAGAAGTCCGTGCAGCAGAGGAGCACACTGAATGCTGGAGCACAGGAAGCTGGGAGCACAGAAGTCCGTGCAGCAGAGGAGCACACTGAATGCTGGAGCACAGGAAGCTGGGAGCACAGAAGTCCGTGCAGCAGAGGAGCACGCTGAATGCTGGAGCACAGGAAGCTGGGAGCACAGAAGTCCGTGCAGCAGAGGAGCACACTGAATGCTGGAGCACAGGAAGCTGGGAGCACAGAAGTCCGTGCAGCAGAGGAGCACACTGAATGCTGGAGCACAGGAAGCTGGGAGCACAGACGTCCGTGCAGCAGAGGAGCACACTGAATGCTGGAGCACAGGAAGCTGGGAGCACAGAAGTCCGTGCAGCAGAGGAGCACGCTGAATGCTGGAGCACAGGAAGCTGGGAGCACAGAAGTCCGTGCAGCAGAGGAGCACACTGAATGCTGGAGCACAGAATGCTGGGAGCACAGAAGTCCGTGCAGCAGAGGAGCACACTGAATGCTGGAGCACAGGAAGCTGGGAGCACAGAAGTCCGTGCAGCAGAGGAGCACGCTGAATGCTGGAGCACAGGAAGCTGGGAGCACAGAAGTCCGTGCAGCAGAGGAGCACGCTGAATGCTGGAGCACAGGATGCTGGGAGCACAGAAGTCCGTGCAGCAGAGGAGCACACTGAATGCTGGAGCACAGGATGCTGGGAGCACAGAAGTCCGTGCAGCAGAGGAGCACACTGAATGCTGGAGCACAGGAAGCTGGGAGCACAGAAGTCCGTGCAGCAGAGGAGCACACTGAATGCTGGAGCACAGGAAGCTGGGAGCACAGAAGTCCGTGCAGCAGAGGAGCACACTGAATGCTGGAGCACAGGAAGCTGGGAGCACAGAAGTCCGTGCAGCAGAGGAGCACACTGAATGCTGGAGCACAGGAAGCTGGGAGCACAGAAGTCCGTGCAGCAGAGGAGCACACTGAATGCTGGAGCACAGGAAGCTGAGAGCACAGAAGTCCGTGCAGCAGAGGAGCACGCTGAATGCTGGAGCACAGGAAGCTGGGAGCACAGAAGTCCGTGCAGCAGAGGAGCACACTGAATGCTGGAGCACAGAATGCTGGGAACACAGAAGTCCGTGCAGCAGAGGAGCACACTGAATGCTGGAGCACAGGAAGCTGGGAGCACAGAAGTCCGTGCAGCAGAGGAGCACGCTGAATGCTGGAGCACAGGAAGCTGGGAGCACAGAAGTCCGTGCAGCAGAGGAGCACGCTGAATGCTGGAGCACACAATGCTGGGAGCACAGAAGTCCGTGCAGCAGAGGAGCACACTGAATGCTGGAGCACAGGATGCTGGGAGCACAGAAGTCCGTGCAGCAGAGGAGCACACTGAATGCTGAGCACAGGAAGCTGGGAGCACAGAAGTCCGTGCAGCAGAGGAGCACACTGAATGCTGGAGCACAGGAAGCTGGGAGCACAGAAGTCCGTGCAGCAGAGGAGCACACTGAATGCTGGAGCACAGGAAGGTGGGAGCACAGAAGTCCGTGCAGCAGAGGAGCACACTGAATGCTGGAGCACAGGAAGCTGGGAGCACAGAAGTCCGTGCGGCAGAGGAGCACACTGAATGCTGGAGCACAGGAAGCTGGGAGCACAGAAGTCCATGCAGCAGAGGAGCACACTGAATGCTGGAGCACAGGAAGCTGGGAGCACAGAAGTCCGTGCAGCAGAGGAGCACACTGAATGCTGGAGCACAGGAAGCTGGGAGCACAGAAGTCCGTGCAGCAGAGGAGCACGCTGAATGCTGGAGCACAGGATGCTGGGAGCACAGAAGTCCGTGCAGCAGAGGAGCACACTGAATGCTGGAGCACAGGAAGCTGGGAGCACAGAAGTCCGTGCAGCAGAGGAGCACACTGAATGCTGGAGCACAGGAAGCTGGGAGCACAGACGTCCGTGCAGCAGAGGAGTACACTGAAAGCTGGAGCACAGGAAGCTGGGAGCACAGAAGTCCGTGCAGCAGAGGAGCACACTGAATGCTGGAGCACAGGAAGCTGGGAGCACAGAAGTCCGTGCGGCAGAGGAGCACACTGAATGCTGGAGCACAGGAAGCTGGGAGCACAGAAGTCCGTGCAGCAGAGGAGCACGCTGAATGCTGGAGCACAGGAAGCTGGGAGCACAGAAGTCCGTGCAGCAGAGGAGCACACTGAATGCTGGAGCACAGGAAGCTGGGAGCACAGAAGTCCGTGCAGCAGAGGAGCACACTGAATGCTGGAGCACAGGATGCTGGGAGCACAGAAGTCCGTGCAGCAGAGTAGCACGCTGAATGCTGGAGCACAGAATGCTGGGAGCACAGGAGTCCGTGCAGCAGAGGAGCACGCTGAATGCTGGAGCACAGGAAGCTGGGAGCACAGAAGTCCGTGCAGCAGAGGAGCACGCTGAATGCTGGAGCACAGGATGCTGGGAGCACAGAAGTCCGTGCAGCAGAGGAGCACACTGAATGCTGGAGCACAGGATGCTGGGAGCACAGAAGTCCGTGCAGCAGAGGAGCACACTGAATGCTGGAGCACAGGAAGCTGGGAGCACAGAAGTCCGTGCAGCAAAGGAGCACACTGAATGCTGGAGCACAGGAAGCTGGGAGCACAGAAGTCCGTGCAGCAGAGAAGCACACTGAATGCTGGAGCACAGGAAGCTGGGAGCACAGAAGACCGTGCAGCAGAGGAGCACACTGAATGCTGGAGCACAGGAAGCTGGGAGCACAGAAGTCCGTGCAGCAGAGGAGCACGCTGAATGCTGGAGCACAGGAAGCTGGGAGCACAGAAGTCCGTGCAGCAGAGGAGCACGCTGAATGCTGGAGCACAGGATGCTGGGAGCACAGAAGTCCGTGCAGCAAAGGAGCACGCTGAATGCTGGAGCACAGGAAGCTGGGAGCACAGAAGTCCGTGCAGCAGAGGAGCACGCTGTATGCTGGAGCACAGGAAGCTGGGAGCACAGAAGTCCGTGCAGCAGAGGAGCACGCTGAATGCTGGAGCACAGGATGCTGGGAGCACAGAAGTCCGTGCAGCAGAGGAGCACACTGAATGCTGGAGCACAGGATGCTGGGAGCACAGAAGTCCGTGCAGCAGAGGAGCACACTGAATGCTGGAGCACAGGAAGCTGGGAGCACAGAAGTCCGTGCAGCAGAGGAGCACGCTGAATGCTGGAGCACAGGATGCTGGGAGCACAGAAGTCCGTGCAGCAGAGGAGCACGCTGAATGCTGGAGCACAGGAAGCTGGGAGCACAGAAGTCCGTGCAGCAGAGGAGCACACTGAATGCTGGAGCACAGAAAGCTGGGAGCACAGAAGTCCGTGCAGCAGAGGAGCACACTGAATGCTGGAGCACAGGAAGCTGGGAGCACAGAAGTCCGTGCAGCAGAGGAGCACGCTGAATGCTGGAGCACAGGAAGCTGGGAGCACAGAAGTCCGTGCAGCAGAGGAGCACACTGAATGCTGGAGCACAGAATGCTGGGAGCACAGGAGTCCGTGCAGCAGAGGAGCACACTGAATGCTGGAGCACAGGAAGCTGGGAGCACAGAAGTCCGTGCAGCAGAGGAGCACACTGAATGCTGGAGCTCAGGATGCTGGGAGCACAGAAGTCCGTGCAGCAGAGGAGCACACTGAATGCTGGAGCTCAGGAAGCTGGGAGCACAGAAGTCCGTGCAGCAGAGGAGCACGCTGAATGCTGGAGCACAGGAAGCTGGGAGCACAGAAGTCCGTGCAGCAGAGGAGCACGCTGAATGCTGGAGCACAGGAAGCTGGGAGCACAGAAGTCCGTGCAGCAGAGGAGCACGCTGAATGCTGGAGCACAGGATGCTGGGAGCACAGATGTCCGTGCAGCAGAGGAGCACGCTGAATGCTGGAGCACAGGATGCTGGGAGCACAGAAGTCCGTGCAGCAGAGGAGCACGCTGAATGCTGGAGCACAGAATGCTGGGAGCACAGGAGTCCGTGCAGCAGAGGAGCACACTGAATGCTGGAGCACAGGAAGCTGGGAGCACAGAAGTCCGTGCAGCAGAGGAGCACGCTGAATGCTGGAGCACAGGAAGCTGGGAGCACAGAAGTCCGTGCAGCAGAGGAGCACGCTGAATGCTGGAGCACAGGAAGCTGGGAGCACAGAAGTCCGTGCAGCAGAGGAGCACGCTGAATGCTGGAGCACAGGAAGCTGGGAGCACAGAAGTCCGTGCAGCAGAGGAGCACGCTGAATGCTGGAGCACAGGATGCTGGGAGCACAGAAGTCCGTGCAGCAGAGGAGCACACTGAATGCTGGAGCACAGGAAGCTGGGAGCACAGAAGTCCGTGCAGCAGAGGAGCACGCTGAATGCTGGAGCACAGGAAGCTGGGAGCACAGAAGTCCGTGCAGCAGAGGAGCACACTGAATGCTGGAGCACAGGAAGCTGGGAGCACAGAAGTCCGTGCAGCAGAGGAGCACACTGAATGCTGGAGCACAGGAAGCTGGGAGCACAGAAGTCCGTGCAGCAGAGGAGCACACTGAATGCTGGAGCACAGGAAGCTGGGAGCACAGAAGTCCGTGCAGCAGAGGAGCACACTGAATGCTGGAGCACAGGAAGCTGGGAGCACAGAAGTCCGTGCAGCAGAGGAGCACACTGAATGCTGGAGCACAGGAAGCTGGGAGCACAGAAGTCCGTGCAGCAGAGGAGCACGCTGAATGCTGGAGCACAGGAAGCTGGGAGCACAGAAGTCCGTGCAGCAGAGGAGCACACTGAATGCTGGAGCACAGGAAGCTGGGAGCACAGAAGTCCGTGCAGCAGAGGAGCACGCTGAATGCTGGAGCACAGGATGCTGGGAGCACAGAAGTCCGTGCAGCAGAGGAGCACGCTGAATGCTGGAGCACAGGAAGCTGGGAGCACAGAAGTCCGTGCAGCAGAGGAGCACGCTGAATGCTGGAGCACAGGAAGCTGGGAGCACAGAAGTCCGTGCAGCAGAGGAGCACACTGAATGCTGGAGCACAGGAAGCTGGGAGCACAGAAGTCCGTGCAGCAGAGGAGCACACTGAATGCTGGAGCACAGGAAGCTGGGAGCACAGAAGTCCGTGCAGCAGAGGAGCACACTGAATGCTGGAGCACAGGAAGCTGGGAGCACAGAAGTCCGTGCAGCAGAGGAGCACACTGAATGCTGGAGCACAGGAAGCTGGGAGCACAGAAGTCCGTGCAGCAGAGGAGCACACTGAATGCTGGAGCACAGGAAGCTGGGAGCACAGAAGTCCGTGCAGCAGAGGAGCACACTGAATGCTGGAGCACAGGAAGCTGGGAGCACAGAAGTCCGTGCAGCAGAGGAGCACGCTGAATGCTGGAGCACAGGAAGCTGGGAGCACAGAAGTCCGTGCAGCAGAGGAGCACACTGAATGCTGGAGCACAGGAAGCTGGGAGCACAGAAGTCCGTGCAGCAGAGGAGCACACTGAATGCTGGAGCACAGGATGCTGGGAGCACAGAAGTCCGTGCAGCAGAGGAGCACGCTGAATGCTGGAGCACAGGATGCTGGGAGCACAGAAGTCCGTGCAGCAGAGGAGCACACTAAATGCTGGAGCCCAGGAAGCTGGGAGCACAGAAGTCCGTGCAGCAGAGGAGCACACTGAATGCGGGAGCACAGGAAGCTGGGAGCACAGAAGTCCGTGCAGCAGAGGAGCACACTGAATGCTGGAGCACAGAATGCTGGGAGCACAGGAGTCCGTGCAGCAGAGGAGCACACTGAATGCTGGAGCACAGGAAGCTGGGAGCACAGAAGTCCGTGCAGCAGAGGAGCACGCTGAATGCTGGAGCACAGAATGCTGGGAGCACAGGAGTCCGTGCAGCAGAGGAGCACGCTGAATGCTGGAGCACAGAATGCTGGGAGCACAGGAGTCCGTGCAGCAGAGGAGCACACTGAATGCTGGAGCACAGGAAGCTGGGAGCACAGAAGTCCGTGCAGCAGAGGAGCACACTGAATGCTGGCGCACAGGAAGCTGGGAGCACAGAAGTCCGTGCAGCAGAGGAGCACGCTGAATGCTGGAGCACAGGAAGCTGGGAGCACAGAAGTCCGTGCAGCAGAGGAGCACACTGAATGCTGGAGCACAGGAAGCTGGGAGCACAGAAGTCCGTGCAGCAGAGGAGCACACTTAATGCTGGAGCACAGGAAGCTGGGAGCACAGAAGTCCGTGCAGCAGAGGAGCACACTGAATGCTGGAGCACAGGAAGCTGGGAGCACAGAAGTCCGTGCAGCAGAGGAGCACACTGAATGCTGGAGCACAGGAAGCTGGGAGCACAGAAGTCCGTGCAGCAGAGGAGCACACTGAATGCTGGAGCACAGGAAGCTGGGAGCACAGAAGTCCGTGCAGCAGAGGAGCACGCTGAATGCTGGAGCACAGGAAGCTGGGAGCACAGAAGTCCGTGCAGCAGAGGAGCACGCTGAATGCTGGAGCACAGGATGCTGGGAGCACAGAAGTCCGTGCAGGAGAGGAGCACACTGAATGCTGGAGCACAGGAAGCTGGGAGCACAGAAGTCCGTGCAGCAGAGGAGCACACTGAATGCTGGAGCACAGGAAGCTGGGAGCACAGAAGTCCGTGCAGCAGAGGAGCACACTGAATGCTGGAGCACAGGAAGCTAGGAGCACAGAAGTCCGTGCAGCAGAGGAGCACGCTGAATGCTGGAGCACAGGAAGCTGGGAGCACAGAAGTCCGTGCAGCAGAGGAGCACGCTGAATGCTGGAGCACAGGATGCTGGGAGCACAGAAGTCCGTGCAGCAGAGGAGCGCGCTGAATGCTGGAGCACAGGATGCTGGGAGCACAGAAGACCGTGCAGCAGAGGAGCACACTGAATTCTGGAGCACAGGAAGCTGGGAGCACAGAAGTCCGTGCAGCAGAGGAGCACACTGAATGCTGGAGCACAGGAAGCTGGGAGCACAGAAGTCCGTGCAGCAGAGGAGCACACTGAATGCTGGAGCACAGGAAGCTGGGAGCACAGAAGTCCGTGCAGCAGAGGAGCACACTGAAAGCTGGAGCACAGGAAGCTGGGAGCACAGAAGTCCGTGCAGCAGAGGAGCAAGCTGAATGCTGGAGCACAGGAAGCTGGGAGCACAGAAGTCCGTGCAGCAGAGGAGCACGCTGAATGCTGGAGCACAGGAAGCTGGGAGCACAGAAGTCCGTGCAGCAGAGGAGCACACTGAATGCTGGAGCACAGGAAGCTGGGAGCACAGAAGTCCATGCAGCAGAGGAGCACACTGAATGCTGGAGCACAGGAAGCTGGGAGCACAGGAGTCCGTGCAGCAGAGGAGCACACTGAATGCTGGAGCACAGGAAGCTGGGAGCACAGAAGTCCGTGCAGCAGAGGAGCACGCTGAATGCTGGAGCACAGGAAGCTGGGAGCACAGAAGTCCGTGCAGCAGAGGAGCACGCTGAATGCTGGAGCACAGGAAGCTGGGAGCACAGAAGTCCGTGCAGCAGAGGAGCACGCTGAATGCTGGAGCACAGGAAGCTGGGAGCACAGAAGTCCGTGCAGCAGAGGAGCACACTGAATGCTGGAGCACAGGAAGCTGGGAGCACAGAAGTCCGTGCAGCAGAGGAGCACACTGAATGCTGGAGCACAGGAAGCTGGGAGCACAGAAGTCCGTGCGGCAGAGGAGCACGCTGAATGCTGGAGCACAGGATGCTGGGAGCACAGAAGTCCGTGCAGCAGAGGAGCACACTGAATGCTGGAGCACAGGAAGGTGGGAGCACAGAAGTCCGTGCAGCAGAGGAGCACGCTGAATGCTGGAGCTCAGGAAGATGGGAGCACAGAAGTCCGTGCAGCAGAGGAGCACACTGAATGCTGGAGCACAGGAAGCTGGGAGCACAGAAGTCCGTGCAGCAGAGGAGCACACTAAATGCTGGAGCACAGGAAGCTGGGAGCACAGAAGTCCGTGCAGCAGAGGAGCACACTGAATGCTGGAGCACAGGAAGCTGGGAGCACAGAAGTCCGTGCAGCAGAGGAGCACACTGAATGCTGGAGCACAGGAAGGTGGGAGCACAGAAGTCCGTGCAGCAGAGGAGCACACTGAATGCTGGAGCACAGGAAGCTGGGAGCACAGAAGTCCGTGCAGCAGAGGAGCACACTGAATGCTGGAGCACAGGAAGCTGGGAGCACAGAAGTCCGTGCAGCAGAGGAGCACACTGAATGCTGGAGCTCAGGAAGATGGGAGCACAGAAGTCCGTGCAGCAGAGGAGCACACTGAATGCTGGAGCACAGGAAGCTGGGAGCACAGAAGTCCGTGCAGCAGAGGAGCACACTAAATGCTGGAGCACAGGAAGCTGGGAGCACAGAAATCCGTGCAGCAGAGGAGCACACTGAATGCTGGAGCACAGGAAGCTGGGAGCACAGAAGTCCGTGCAGCAGAGGAGCACACTGAATGCTGGAGCACAGGAAGGTGGGAGCACAGAAGTCCGTGCAGCAGAGGAGCACACTGAATGCTGGAGCACAGGAAGCTGGGAGCACAGAAGTCCGTGCAGCAGAGGAGCACACTGAATGCTGGAGCACAGGAAGCTGGGAGCACAGAAGTCCGTGCAGCAGAGGAGCACACTGAATGCTGGAGCACAGGAAGGTGGGAGCACAGAAGTCCGTGCAGTAGAGGAGCACACTGAATGCTGGAGCACAGGAAGCTGGGAGCACAGAAGTCCGTGCAGCAGAGGAGCACACTGAATGCTGGAGCACAGGAAGCTGGGAGCACAGAAGTCCGTGCAGCAGAGGAGCACACTGAATGCTGGAGCACAGGAAGCTGGGAGCACAGAAGTCCGTGCAGCAGAGGAGCACACTGAATGCTGGAGCACAGGAAGCTGGGAGCACAGAAGTCCGTGCAGCAGAGGAGCACACTGAATGCTGGAGCACAGGATGCTGGGAGCACAGAAGTCCGTGCAGCAGAGGAGCACACTGAATGCTGGAGCACAGGAAGCTGGGAGCACAGAAGTCCGTGCAGCAGAGGAGCACACTTAATGCTGGAGCACAGGAAGCTGGGAGCACAGAAGTCCGTGCAGCAGAGGAGCACACTGAATGCTGGAGCACAGGAAGCTGGGAGCACAGAAGTCCGTGCAGCAGAGGAGCACACTGAATGCTGGAGCACAGGAAGCTGGGAGCACAGAAGTCCGTGCAGCAGAGGAGCACACTGAATGCTGGAGCACAGGAAGCTGGGAGCACAGAAGTCCGTGCAGCAGAGGAGCACGCTGAATGCTGGAGCACAGGAAGCTGGGAGCACAGAAGTCCGTGCAGCAGAGGAGCACGCTGAATGCTGGAGCACAGGATGCTGGGAGCACAGAAGTCCGTGCAGGAGAGGAGCACACTGAATGCTGGAGCACAGGAAGCTGGGAGCACAGAAGTCCGTGCAGCAGAGGAGCACACTGAATGCTGGAGCACAGGAAGCTGGGAGCACAGAAGTCCGTGCAGCAGAGGAGCACACTGAATGCTGGAGCACAGGAAGCTGGGAGCACAGAAGTCCGTGCAGCAGAGGAGCACGCTGAATGCTGGAGCACAGGAAGCTGGGAGCACAGAAGTCCGTGCAGCAGAGGAGCACGCTGAATGCTGGAGCACAGGATGCTGGGAGCACAGAAGTCCGTGCAGCAGAGGAGCGCGCTGAATGCTGGAGCACAGGATGCTGGGAGCACAGAAGACCGTGCAGCAGAGGAGCACACTGAATTCTGGAGCACAGGAAGCTGGGAGCACAGAAGTCCGTGCAGCAGAGGAGCACACTGAATGCTGGAGCACAGGAAGCTGGGAGCACAGAAGTCCGTGCAGCAGAGGAGCACACTGAATGCTGGAGCACAGGAAGCTGGGAGCACAGAAGTCCGTGCAGCAGAGGAGCACACTGAAAGCTGGAGCACAGGAAGCTGGGAGCACAGAAGTCCGTGCAGCAGAGGAGCAAGCTGAATGCTGGAGCACAGGAAGCTGGGAGCACAGAAGTCCGTGCAGCAGAGGAGCACGCTGAATGCTGGAGCACAGGAAGCTGGGAGCACAGAAGTCCGTGCAGCAGAGGAGCACACTGAATGCTGGAGCACAGGAAGCTGGGAGCACAGAAGTCCATGCAGCAGAGGAGCACACTGAATGCTGGAGCACAGGAAGCTGGGAGCACAGGAGTCCGTGCTGCAGAGGAGCACACTGAATGCTGGAGCACAGGAAGCTGGGAGCACAGAAGTCCGTGCAGCAGAGGAGCACGCTGAATGCTGGAGCACAGGAAGCTGGGAGCACAGAAGTCCGTGCAGCAGAGGAGCACGCTGAATGCTGGAGCACAGGAAGCTGGGAGCACAGAAGTCCGTGCAGCAGAGGAGCACGCTGAATGCTGGAGCACAGGAAGCTGGGAGCACAGAAGTCCGTGCAGCAGAGGAGCACACTGAATGCTGGAGCACAGGAAGCTGGGAGCACAGAAGTCCGTGCAGCAGAGGAGCACACTGAATGCTGGAGCACAGGAAGCTGGGAGCACAGAAGTCCGTGCGGCAGAGGAGCACGCTGAATGCTGGAGCACAGGATGCTGGGAGCACAGAAGTCCGTGCAGCAGAGGAGCACACTGAATGCTGGAGCACAGGAAGGTGGGAGCACAGAAGTCCGTGCAGCAGAGGAGCACGCTGAATGCTGGAGCTCAGGAAGATGGGAGCACAGAAGTCCGTGCAGCAGAGGAGCACACTGAATGCTGGAGCACAGGAAGCTGGGAGCACAGAAGTCCGTGCAGCAGAGGAGCACACTAAATGCTGGAGCACAGGAAGCTGGGAGCACAGAAGTCCGTGCAGCAGAGGAGCACACTGAATGCTGGAGCACAGGAAGCTGGGAGCACAGAAGTCCGTGCAGCAGAGGAGCACACTGAATGCTGGAGCACAGGAAGGTGGGAGCACAGAAGTCCGTGCAGCAGAGGAGCACACTGAATGCTGGAGCACAGGAAGCTGGGAGCACAGAAGTCCGTGCAGCAGAGGAGCACACTGAATGCTGGAGCACAGGAAGCTGGGAGCACAGAAGTCCGTGCAGCAGAGGAGCACACTGAATGCTGGAGCTCAGGAAGATGGGAGCACAGAAGTCCGTGCAGCAGAGGAGCACACTGAATGCTGGAGCACAGGAAGCTGGGAGCACAGAAGTCCGTGCAGCAGAGGAGCACACTAAATGCTGGAGCACAGGAAGCTGGGAGCACAGAAATCCGTGCAGCAGAGGAGCACACTGAATGCTGGAGCACAGGAAGCTGGGAGCACAGAAGTCCGTGCAGCAGAGGAGCACACTGAATGCTGGAGCACAGGAAGGTGGGAGCACAGAAGTCCGTGCAGCAGAGGAGCACACTGAATGCTGGAGCACAGGAAGCTGGGAGCACAGAAGTCCGTGCAGCAGAGGAGCACACTGAATGCTGGAGCACAGGAAGCTGGGAGCACAGAAGTCCGTGCAGCAGAGGAGCACACTGAATGCTGGAGCACAGGAAGGTGGGAGCACAGAAGTCCGTGCAGTAGAGGAGCACACTGAATGCTGGAGCACAGGAAGCTGGGAGCACAGAAGTCCGTGCAGCAGAGGAGCACACTGAATGCTGGAGCACAGGAAGCTGGGAGCACAGAAGTCCGTGCAGCAGAGGAGCACACTGAATGCTGGAGCACAGGAAGCTGGGAGCACAGAAGTCCGTGCAGCAGAGGAGCACACTGAATGCTGGAGCACAGGAAGCTGGGAGCACAGAAGTCCGTGCAGCAGAGGAGCACACTGAATGCTGGAGCACAGGATGCTGGGAGCACAGAAGTCCGTGCAGCAGAGGAGCACACTGAATGCTGGAGCACAGGAAGCTGGGAGCACAGAAGTCTGTGCAGCAGAGGAGCACGCTGAATGCTGGAGCACAGGAAGCTGGGAGCACAGAAGTCCGTGCAGCAGAGGAGCACGCTGAATGCTGGAGCACAGGAAGCTGGGAGCACAGAAGTCCGTGCAGCAGAGGAGCACACTGAATTCTGGAGCACAGGAAGCTGGGAGCACAGAAGTCCGTGCGGCAGAGGAGCACACTGAATGCTGGAGCACAGGAAGCTGGGAGCACAGAAGTCCGTGCAGCAGAGGAGCACGCTGAATGCTGGAGCACAGGAAGCTGGGAGCACAGAAGTCCGTGCAGCAGAGGAGCACACTGAATGCTGGAGCACAGGAGGCTGGGAGCACAGAAGTCCGTGCAGCAGAGGAGCACGCTGAATGCTGGAGCACAGGAAGCTGGGAGCACAGAAGTCCATGCAGCAGAGGAGCACACTGAATGCTGAAGCACAAAGATGCTGGGAGCACAGAAGTCCGTGCAGCAGAGGAGCACACTGAATTCTGGAGCACAGGAAGCTGGGAGCACAGAAGTCCGTGCAGCAGAGGAGCACACTGAATGCTGGAGCACAGGAAGCTGGGAGCACAGAAGTCCGTGCAGCAGAGGAGCACACTGAATGATGGAGCACAGGAAGCTGGGAGCACAGAAGTCCGTGCAGCAGAGGAGCACACTGAATGCTGGAGCACAGGAAGCTGGGAGCACAGAAGTCCGTGCAGCAGAGGAGCACACTGAATGATGGAGCACAGGAAGCTGGGAGCACAGAAGTCCGTGCAGCAGAGGAGCACACTGAATGATGGAGCACAGGAAGCTGGGAGCACAGAAGTCCGTGCAGCAGAGGAGCACGCTGAATGCTGGAGCACAGGAAGCTGGGAGCACAGAAGTCCGTGCAGCAGAGGAGCACACTGAATGATGGAGCACAGGAAGCTGGGAGCACAGAAGTCCGTGCAGCAGAGGAGCACACTGAATGCTGGAGCACAGGAAGCTGGGAGCACAGAAGTCCGTGCAGCAGAGGTAGGAGATACTTTGGAACGCTGGAGCACTGGAGTTTACTCTTCTAAGAAAGAGATGATACTCAGGCGCCGGAGCTCTGCCCGCCGTCTGAATTTGAACTTCCCGCCTCTATCTGATTGGCGGGGAGCGCCAATGATGTCACCCGCCCACACATCCTCCGTGGACGCCGGGCGCCCCCGCAGCGCCCCGCCCCCCAAACGTCCGCCGGGACCAGCGCCAACGGGGCACCGAGACCCGGAGACCACCAGCGGGGACGGCCGCCAGGAGACCCAGCGCACCCGGAGGGGTAAGCGTGGCGGCCGCGGCGGTATGACAAAATGAAAGAGATACAGATCCAAATGCCAAGATTTGGGCCGGCGCACATCCCTAGTTCAAACAGTAGATCCAGGACCCCTAACACTAGTCACCCCCTGGTCTATCACCTGGGCGACTAATTCACCATCAGGAGCCCTGACTCCTGTGTCTGAAACTTTTTTTTACCAAACTGACAGGTGTCAGTAATCACGCCTGCTGCTGCTGCTGCTGCTGCTCAGACTACGACACCCAAAATACTTCCAGTAGTTCTATAACCATGTCAGATTTGTGCTGTCCCCGTCACAATACAGTATCACACACTATAAGCATAAATCACTGAAATACATATACAGTACGTAACTTACCTGCAGCACTTTGTATTACATAAATTGCTAATTTTTAATGGACACAATTCATATCATCATTTTTGTACATAAATTGTGTTCAGCGCTGGTTGTGCGGTGTGCTGTGAATGATCTCAGTGTGTAACCACAGTACCAGGAAACAGCCGTCCTCGAATGCCGAGATCTAATTTCAGTTCTCTCTTCACAACTTCTGTATTTGCTGAGTGCAGTGCTGGGAATATGTGGTCTCTCTGCGTCCCCCTCCTGTGTGTCCTGATGCCCCTGGGACAAGGTACGTGAGGATTGTACATAGGATTGTATTAGGGGCCATGTAGGAAGAATAAAGTGGTGATGCCCAGTAATGTGCAGTCTTTGGTTTAAAGGACCAACTCGTACCCGTTAATGTAGAGTGGGCGCACAAAGGCATTACCCTATAGTGGAGGCAGTGCGGCCCTCACATCCAATGCTGTCCATCCCAGTTTCTTGTAGCCTGGTCTGGGCAGCCCTAGTATATCCTCCGGGTGTCTCAGATGTGGCGGGGGCAAGTCCCTACAGCTGGCAATTCAGTGGTGTGACCTGATGTCTTAGGCCACATAACCACATACTGTCTCTGCCCACACAAAATTATGCAGTGACCCAGTGAGTAGGCTGTGGTACTGAGTGCACAGCGATGACTGAGGGGCTGCAGTGATGAAAATGAATCAATGTGCATGTTTTGTTCCTGTGGGGTCCAGTGTATGAGGTTTTTCCTAGGGAGCCAATGTGTGTGTATTTTTTTCCCTGTGGGGACCAATATATGTGTTATTTGTTCCTGTGAGGGCTAATGTGTGTCTTTTAATACTAAAAATAATAGTAACTAAGTATTATAGATATAGTTGGATGGAGGGGTGCTCCAAAAATTTTTGTCTAGTCTACATTGTATTTCGACTGAAACATAACACATAGTTACAATTACAATACACGGACAGCTCACAGGAAAATTCTGATCTTGACCAAGCTGTGACAATTGTATCTGTGGCTATCACATATTGGTATTCTGTATATACTGTAGTTAACAGTTGAAAATCCAGATACACATGCAGAGTAGTATATGAGTACACACTATGACATGCCATGAGATCTGTCATCCTCATCTCTTGGATGCATCTGTTGGAAAGCTTGTGATTGCAGGAGCAGAAGTATTGGACAGAATGACTGTCAGTGTGTACACACTTCCAGGTCTGTCCCACATTGTACCATCACCTCTCACATATGAGAACTCCCATAAGACCAGATCAGCAGAGGTGACTGGGATTCTTCAGATAAAGCATGACTGTGGGTGTGTACTATTACAGTATCTCAGCAATAGGTTGTGTATACTCTGTCAGGCCATTGTATAGATGTGGACCCAGCGTAACTAAGATCTGGAACCCTATCTACTACTAAGTATAAATACTGTAGCTGTATATAACGAGAGAGCTATGACAATAGACTGCATTCATTAATCACAGCAAATGCAGAACAGAATATCAGTTGCTACCTATAGGCATAAATGCACCGCAATGCATCTGATAACCAGGAGCAGAGAACCCCGGCACTGTACACAGACCACACACATAGGGGTTCTCCCGGCACTGTACACATACCACACACATAGGGGATCTCCCGGCACTGTACACATACCACACACATAGGGGATCTCCCGGCACTGTACACAGACCACACACATAGGGGATCTCCCGGCACTGTACACAGACCACACACATAGGGGTTCTCCCGGCACTGTACACAGACCACACACATAGGGGTTCTCCCGGCACTGTACACAGACCACACACATAGGGGATCTCCCGGCACTGTACACAGACCACACACATAGGGGATCTCCCGGCACTGTACACAGACCACACACATAGGGGATCTCCCGGCACTGTACACATACCACACACAAAGGGGTTCTCCCGGCACTGTACACAGACCACACACATAGGGGATCTCCCGACACTGTACACAGACCACACACATAGGGGTTCTCCCGGCACTGTACACAGACCACACACATAGGGGTTCTCCCGGCACTGTACACAGACCACACACATAGGGGTTCTCCCGGCACTGTACACAGACCACACACATAGGGTTTCTCCCAGCACTGTACACAGACCACACACATAGGGGATCTACCGGCACTGTACACAGACCACACACATAGGGGTTCTCCCGGCACTGTACACAGACCACACACATAGGGGTTCTCCCGGCACTGTACACAGATCACACACATAGGGGTTCTCCCGGCACTGTACACAGACCACACACATAGGGGATCTCCCGGCACTGTACACAGACCACACACATAGGGGTTCTCCCGGCACTGTACACAGACCACACACATAGGGGATCTCCCGGCACTGTACACAGACCACACACATAGGGGATCTCCCGGCACTGTACACAGACCACACACATAGGGGTTCTCCCGGCACTGTACACAGACCACACACATAGGGGTTCTCCCGGCACTGTACACAGACCACACACATAGGGGATCTCCCGGCACTGTACACAGACCACACACATAGGGGTTCTCCCGGCACTGTACACAGACCACACACATAGGGGATCTCCCGGCACTGTACACAGATCACACACATAGGGGTTCTCCCGGCACTGTACACATACATGCTCTGCATTGCATCTGATAACCAGGTGCAGAGAATTCCGGCACTGTACACAGACCACACACATAGGGGTTCTCCCAGCACTGTACACAGACCACACACATAGGGGTTCTCCCGGCACTGTACACAGACCACACACATAGGGGTTCTCCCGGCACTGTACACAGACCACACACATAGGGGATCTCCCGGCACTGTACACAGACCACACACATAGGGGTTCTCCCGGCACTGTACACAGACCACACACATAGGGGTTCTCCCGGCACTGTACACAGACCACACACATAGGGGTTCTCCCGGCACTGTACACAGACCACACACATAGGGGTTCTCCCGGCACTGTACACACACACGCTCTGCATTGTATCTGATAACCAGGTGCAGAGAATTCCGGCACTGTACACAGATCACACACATAGGGGTTCTCCCGGCACTGTACACAGACCACACACATAGGGGATCTCCCGGCACTGTACACAGACCACACACATAGGGGTTCTCCCGGCACTGTACACAGACCACACACATAGGGGTTCTCCCGGCACTGTACACAGACCACACACATAGGGGATCTCCCGGCACTGTACACAGACCACACACATAGGGGATCTCCCGGCACTGTACACAGACCACACACATAGGGGATCTCCCGGCACTGTACACATACCACACACAAAGGGGTTCTCCCGGCACTGTACACAGACCACACACATAGGGGATCTCCCGACACTGTACACAGACCACACACATAGGGGTTCTCCCGGCACTGTACACAGACCACACACATAGGGGTTCTCCCGGCACTGTACACAGACCACACACATAGGGGTTCTCCCGGCACTGTACACAGACCACACACATAGGGTTTCTCCCAGCACTGTACACAGACCACACACATAGGGGATCTACCGGCACTGTACACAGACCACACACATAGGGGTTCTCCCGGCACTGTACACAGACCACACACATAGGGGTTCTCCCGGCACTGTACACAGATCACACACATAGGGGTTCTCCCGGCACTGTACACAGACCACACACATAGGGGATCTCCCGGCACTGTACACAGACCACACACATAGGGGTTCTCCCGGCACTGTACACAGACCACACACATAGGGGATCTCCCGGCACTGTACACAGACCACACACATAGGGGATCTCCCGGCACTGTACACAGACCACACACATAGGGGTTCTCCCGGCACTGTACACAGACCACACACATAGGGGTTCTCCCGGCACTGTACACAGACCACACACATAGGGGATCTCCCGGCACTGTACACAGACCACACACATAGGGGTTCTCCCGGCACTGCACACAGACCACACACATAGGGGATCTCCCGGCACTGTACACAGATCACACACATAGGGGTTCTCCCGGCACTGTACACATACATGCTCTGCATTGCATCTGATAACCAGGTGCAGAGAATTCCGGCACTGTACACAGACCACACACATAGGGGTTCTCCCAGCACTGTACACAGACCACACACATAGGGGTTCTCCCGGCACTGTACACAGACCACACACATAGGGGTTCTCCCGGCACTGTACACAGACCACACACATAGGGGATCTCCCGGCACTGTACACAGACCACACACATAGGGGTTCTCCCGGCACTGTACACAGACCACACACATAGGGGTTCTCCCGGCACTGTACACAGACCACACACATAGGGGTTCTCCCGGCACTGTACACAGACCACACACATAGGGGTTCTCCCGGCACTGTACACACACACGCTCTGCATTGTATCTGATAACCAGGTGCAGAGAATTCCGGCACTGTACACAGATCACACACATAGGGGTTCTCCCGGCACTGTACACACACACATGCTCTGCATTGTATCTGATAACCAGGTGCAGAGAATTCCGGCACTGTACACAGATCACACACATAGGGGATCTCCCGGCACTGTACACAGACCACACACATAGGGGATCTCCCGGCACTGTACACAGATCACACACATAGGGGTTCTCCCGGCACTATACACAGACCACACACATAGGGGTTCTCCCGGCACTGTACACAGACCACACACATAGGGGATCTCCCGGCACTGTACACAGATCACACACATAGGGGATCTCCCGGCACTGTACACAGACCACACACATAGGGGATCTCCCGGCACTGTACACAGATCACACACATAGGAGTTCTCCCGGCACTGTACACAGACCACACACATAGGGGATCTCCCGGCACTGTACACAGATCACACACATAGGAGTTCTCCCGGCACTGTACACAGACCACACACATAGGGGATCTCCCGGCACTGTACACAGATCACACACATAGGGGTTCTCCCGGCACTGTACACACACACGCTCTGCATTGTATCTGATAACCAGGTGCAGAGAATTCCGGCACTGTACACAGACCACACACATAGGGGTTCTCCCGGCACTGTACACAGATCACACACATAGGAGTTCTCCCGGCACTGTACACAGACCACACACATAGGGGATCTCCCGGCACTGTACACAGATCACACACATAGGGGTTCTCCCGGCACTGTACACAGACCACACACATAGGGGTTCTCCCGGCACTGTACACACACACGCTCTGCATTGTATCTGATAACCAGGTGCAGAGAATTCTGGCACTGTACACAGACCACACACATAGGGGTTCTCCCGGCACTGTACACAGATCACACACATAGGGGATCTCCCGGCACTGTACACAGACCACACACATAGGGGATCTCCCGGCACTGTACACAGACCACACACATAGGGACTGTGCTGCATAGTGAGAGTTTATGGCTGCAGCAGCCGCTTGGAAATCACTGAAATATTATTTTAAGAATACCACATCCAATCTCTGGCTCAATCCTGTGGATTCCAGCTACGCAGCATCGCTGGCATTAGGCCATTCCTCTCCCAGAGTGCGACTAAACTTATTATCCACTCAATGGTCATCTCATGGCTCGACTAATGCAACATTCTCCTCACTGTCCTCCCACTCTCCCATCTCGCTCCACTCCAATCTGCTCTCAACTTCGCAGCTAGACTTATCTGTTAGACAGTGGATCACTCTGTGGTCTGTCTCCGTTCCCAGCACTAGAAGCAGCTTCCCTGCTCTAGTGTTTTCCCTCCTAGTGTCAGCTCAGTGCAGGAGGAGGAGCTTAGTGCACAGTCTGAGAGAGTTCTTCCTGGGAGAGACAACTGCACTGACGTGCAGCTTCTGCTCCCTTGTGTGTGACCTTGTCTACCCTGCAGCTGCACCCTGTGTGTATACAGCTGCACCCTGTGTGTATATAGCCGCATCCTGTGTGTATACAGCCACATCCTCTGTGTACTGAGACGCTGTGTCACCGCTGTACTGCTTCACATGTATACTGTGAGTTCCTGCTGCTGCAGAACATCTTCTATATACTACAAGCTGTTATCTCTGTTATATGAATAAACCAATCATCCTGCTTAAGTGCCGTTGTGTGGACTAACATTCCCTATCTGACACCACAACACTCTGCCAACAGGTTATGGGCCCAGGACCCCAAGTTGGAAAGGCATTCTAAAACAGAGGTACATATGAAATAAAAGTGCAGTGATTAAAGCAGGAGTACTTTTATTAAATATAGAGAAGAATGTATAGTACAAGGAACAGCATGAACTTTACAAAGCTAAAAGGCTCAGAGAAGTACACAACGTGGAAATTCGCCATGGAGATGCAGCTTAAGCGGGAAAAGTTGTGGAAAGTCACAATTGAGCCAGGAGGAGACCCAAACCCAGTTGAAGTGGATAGAGCCATCAGGATGATAGGCTTGGCCGTGGAACAACACATCTACTCCATTATCAGCGGGAAAGTGTCAGCCAAAGACATGTGGGCAGCTCTGCAAATGGCGAATGAGGACAAAGGTCTGATGAAAAGAAAAAACTTGAGGCATATGCTGTACGGGATAAAATTAAGTGCTTGTAAAGATATGAACAATTATATTGATAAAATACTGTCAATAGCTCAGCAGTTGGCATCTGTGGGGGCACAGGTGGATGACGAGGAAGTGGCAGTGGCGATGTTACAAAATCTGATGCTGGAATTCGATTTCCTGGTAGAAGCTTTGAAGTTTAACGATACCAAGCTGACAACAAAAATTGTAAGAGCCAAGCTGCTGCAGTTCCAAGAACATATTCCTGTCGAGACACATGCTGAAGACTCTGCCTTATTCACAAAAGGTACTAAGTCCAGAAAGCTCAAGTTCAAGTGCTTTATTTGTCACAAGGCCTCAGATTGCAGACTGAGAAATTGCAGTGGTACGCAGAAGAAGCGAGACAAACCAAATGAGTCAGCATTGTATGTAGAAGATAGTCACAAGAAGGATCGCTGGTACATGGACTCGGGGGCCACGAGGCATTTCAGTTGTAATCAGGAATGGCTCAATGCACTGACAGCATGTGAACCCATTACAGTAAAAGGGATTGGAGACAAAGTCCTTACTGCTTCAAAATTTGGGACAAACACAGTGCGTTTAAAAGTGAAACAGTTATTATGGACATCAAAGACGTCTTGTTTGTGCCAGAGTTGGGAATCAATCTCATTGCTGGAGAAAAAGGGTTACAGAGTCCAGTGTGAAAAGGGCAAATATATGGTGCAAAATGAGAAAGGGACTGCAATTGCTTCAGCAAATCAGTGCAACCAACTGTATGTCCTGAACACCGAGCAGTGTTCCGCAATGGCGGACTCTGATTCAAACCAGCCAATGGAGCTGTGGCACAGGCGCCTAGGTCATCTGGGATATGACAACGTCCAGAAACTACTCGATGGAATGGCAACTGGAATCACTGTGAGTAATACTGAGAGACCTGTGTGTGGGAGTTGTATAAAAGGAAAGCAGACTCACGCCCCATTTCCTAAGTCTACTAGTAAAGCGGGAATACCACTAGCCTTAGTGCATACTGATGTATGTGGTCCGATGCAGGTGGAATCAATGAGTGGCTACAGGTATTTTATAACATTTATTGATGATGCCACAAGGATGACACGTGTGTATTTCATGAAAGCTTAAAGTGAAGTTATCAATAAAATTGTGGAATACAAGAACCTGGTGGAGACTCAGACGGGTCTGAAACTAAAAGTCTTGAGATCCAACAATGGCGGAGAGTATGACAACAGAGTTTTAGCACAGTTCCTGTAAAAATATGGCATACAGCATCAACTAACAATAGCTTACACGCCAGAACAAAACGGTATGAGTGAGCGTGCAAATTGTACAATTGTTGAGAGAGCATGGACTATGTTGAGTGACGCAGGCCTGGAGAAAAGCTTTTGGGCGGACGCAGTGTCTACTGCAGTATATCTTAAAAACCGTGCACCATCAGTAGCCGTAAAATGTAACACGCCACTTGAGGCGTGGTCCAAGAAAGAGCCACCTATAAGTAGAGATGAGCGGATTCGGTTTTACTCGGTTTTACTCGGTTCTCAAAACCGAATCTTATTGGCTATCCAAAACACGTGACATCAGTGAGCCAATAAGATTCGGTTTTGAGAACCGAGTAAAACCGAGTAAAACCGAATCCGCTCATCTCTACCTATAAGTCATCTCCGGGTCTTCAGCTGTAAAGCTTATACACATATACCTAAGCAGAAAAGATGGAAATTAGATCCAAAGTCAGTGGAATGTATTATGCTAGGATACTGTGAAGAAAGCAAAGGATACAGGCTTTGGGACATTACAAACAAACGTCTTCTAAAGTCTAGAGTTGTGGTGTTCCATGAGACAGCAGCAATCACTGGAACAGTGGAACAAGAATCACAGCAACAATATGTATCGCTGGATGTACAGGCAGCAGAAAGTGAGTCTGAACCTGAAAGTGTTAATGCAGATACCCAATCAGGAAACAGAAGTTCCATGAGAAGAAATAAAGGTGTTCCATCCAAAAGATACAGTGAGGAATATACAAATATAGCTTACTGTGAACCCCAAAATATACAGGAAGCAAAATCAAGTAGCGACTGGAAAGAATGGAAGTCAGCAATAAATACAGAGCTACCAGCTCTGGATGATAACAGTACATGGACTGTAGTTGACAGGCCGAATAACCGTAAGACAATCAAGAACAAGTGGGTCTTTTGCAGAAAGCTGAATGCGGATGGGACTATTGCTCATTTTAAAGCCCGCCTTGTTGCTAAAGGAGACACACAAAAATCTGGCACCGACCATGGAGAGATCTTTTCATCTGTTGGAAGGTACAGCACCTTGAGGTTAGTTATTGCTATGGCTACACTTCATGATTTATTGTTATACCAGTTAGACTTTGATTCTGCATTCCTGAATGGAGAGTTAATTGAGGAGATTTATATGGAACCACCTGAACATTATGACGAGAGTATGTTCCAAGAGGGAAGAGTTTGCCTCTTAAAGAAATCTTTGTACAGCCTAAAGCAAAGTGGTTGTTGTTAGTATGTAAAGCTGGATGCTGTGCTGCTAGAAATGACCTTTGTTAGGTCAGAGACTGATCACTGCTTATATCATAAAACTCTAGAATAAAAGCGGTTGCTCATAGTTGTGTATGTGGATGATCTATTGCTAGTAGGTCAAGAAGAGCACATTACTGATGTGAAACAAAAGCTGAAATAAAGATTCAAGTTGAAGGATCTAGGCCCTGCAAATCATTTGTTAGGCATGAGAATTGCACAAAACCTGAAAGATGGGACTGTTACAACAGACATATATTGAAGCAATACTTCGCAAGTATAGTATGTCTGATGCAAAACCAGTGAGCACTCCTATTGACAAAAGCATGAAGATGGAAAAGGCCATGTCACCAACCAGCCAGAAGGAGATAGAGGAAATGAGAGAGGTTCCTTATCAAAATGCTGTTGGTAGCTTGATTTATGGAAGTATTGGGACTCACCCCGACATCACACATGCAGTGAGTCGGGCAAGCCAGTTTGCAATTAACCCTGGGAGGCAATACTGGATTGCAGTCAAAAGAATCTTAAGGTCCTTAAAAGTTACAAGTTCATTAAAGTTGATGTTTATAAAGTCAAAAGGTAGGACTCTGGACGTTTTCTGTGATGCCGATTGGGGATCAGATGAGGATGACCGTCGTTCCTACACAGGATACTTGTTCGTTTTGGCAGGTGCAGCCATCAGTTGGATGAGCAGAAAGCAACCCACTGTTGCCCTATCCACCACTGAGGCGGAATACATGGCACTTACAGAAACTGCAAAAGAAGCTTTATGGATAGAGGAGACTTTATGTGAGCTTAGCCTTCTTTACCACAGTGAGACTATCAACTTTGCGTGTGATAACAAGGGAGCAACTAATTTGTATTCCAGCACCAAGCATCATGGACGGTCCAAACACCTTGCCATTAGACATCACTTTATCCATGGGTTAGTTGAAAACAAGTCTGTCAATGTGGATTATATAGCAAGCGAGAGCAATGCTGCTGATATGTTGACAAAGGGACTGTCATCACACTTGCTGAATATGTTCATGACAAAATGTGGACTGGAATACTTTTGAGAAATGTTGATTTGTTTTACTGTTTGCTTACCATGCTTTATTAATGTGTTTTCGGATACAGTTAAACTTTATTGAGAAATGTTTTAGATAAAGTGTTACGCAAATATATGTAGCAAGGGGGGGTGTTAGACAGTGGATCATTCTGTGGTCTGCCTCCATTCCCAGCACTAGAGGCAGCTTCCCTGCTCTAGTGTTTTCCCTCCTAGTGTCAGCTCAGTGCAGGAGGAGGAGCTTAGTGCACAGTCTGAGAGTTTTTCCTGAGATAGACAACTGCACTGACGTGCAGCTTCTGCTCTCCTCAGTGTGTGACCTTATATACCCCGCAGCCACACCCTGTGTGTATACAGCTGCATCCTGTGTGTACTGAGACGCTGTGTCACCGCTGTACTCAGTGTCGGACTGGGACATGAAGGGCCCACCGGGGGAATGCAGTTATAGGGGCCCATACTTAGGGGTGTGGCCAGCCTAAAAAGGGGGTGTGGCCAGTCTCCACAGATGCTTGAAATACACAATAGTTTAGTGCAGTGTAATGCAACATATCTACCATGTATAATACAAGTGCACAGTCTGGAACCTGATCCCTAGAGGAAGGAGTGGGCCCTCAGGCAGTGGGGCCTACCGGTGGTTTCCCTGGTACCCCTGTGGGCCAGTCCGACCCTGGCTGTACTGCTTCACATGTATAATGCGAGTACCTGCTGCTGCAGAGTATCTTCTATATACTACAAGCTGTTATCTCTGTTATATTTTTCTAGAGCGACTTAACCTCTTCCCTTCTATCGCAGTGTCGGGACTGGCCTGTGGTGGATATCCCCGGTGGGCCCCCAGTGGGCAACACCATCTGTACAGGGGGCTCAGACTATCCACACAACATCTCTGTGTCCAGCGGGCACTCACTGCAGTGTGCCGGGGAAGTACATACCAAGAAGGGGGAGGGAAGCAGGGCAAGGGGAGCCAAAGTGTGCACCATATACCCCCTCCTCACCAGCCTGTGACCTATATACCTCCTCCTTACCAGTCTGTGCCACATATTCACCCTCCTCACCAGCCTGTGCCCTATATACCCCTCCTCACCAGACTGTGCCCCATATACCCCCTACTCACCAGCCTGTGCCCTATATACCCCTCCTTACCAGTCTGTGCCACATATTCACCCTCCTCACCAGCCTGTGCCCTATATACCCCTCCTCACCAGCCTGTGCCCCATATACCCCTCCTTACCAGTCTGTGCCACATATTCACCCTCCTCACCAGCCTGTGCCCTATATACCCCTCCTCACCAGCCTGTGCCCTATATACCCCTCCTTACCAGTCTGTGCCACATATTCACCCTCCTCACCAGCCTGTGCCCCATATAACTACTCCTTACCAGTCTGTGCCCTATATACCCCCTCCTTACCAGTCTGTGCCACATATTCACCCTCCTCACCAGCCTGTGCCCCATATACCTCCTCCTTACCAGCCTGTGCCCCATATACCCCCTCCTTACCAGTCTGTACCTCATATTCACCCTCCTCACCAGCCTGTGCCCCATATACCCCCTCCTTACCAGCCTGTGCCCTAAATACCTCCTCCTTACCAGTCTGTGCCACATATTCACCCTCCTCACCAGCCTGTGCCCTATATACCCCCACCTTACCAGTCTGTGCCCTATATACCCCTCCTCCCCAGCCTGTGCCCTATATACCCCCTCCTTACCGGTCTGTGCCACATTTTCACCCTCCTCACCAGCCTGTGCCCCATATACCCCCTCCTTACCAGTCTGTGCCACATATTCACCCTCCTCACCAGCCTGTACCCCATATATCCCCTCCTTACCAGCCTGTGCCACATATACCCCCTCCTTACCACTCTGTGCCCTATATACCCCCTCCTCACCAGCCTGTGCCCTATATACCTCCTCCTGAACCAGTCTGTGCCACATATTCACCCTCCGGACCAGCCTGTGCCCAATATACCCCCTCCTTACCAGCCTGTGCCCTATATACCCCCTCATTACCAGTCTGTGCTACATATACACCCTCCTCATCAGCCTGTGCCCTATATAACCCCTCCTTACCAGTCTGTGCCCTATATACCCCCTCCTCACCAGCCTGTGCCCTATATACCTCCTCCTTACCAGTCTGTGCCACATATTCACCCTCCTCACCAGCCTGTGCCCTATATACCCCCTCCTTACCAGTCTGTGCCCTATATACGCCTCCTCGCCAGCCTGTGCCCTATATACCCCTTCCTTACCAGTCTGTGTCACATATTCACCCTCCTCACCAGCTTGTGCCCCATATACCCCCTCCTTACCAGTCTGTGCCCTATATACCCCATTTTTGCCAGTCTGTGCCCTATATACCCCCTCCTCACCAGCCTGTGCCCTATATACCCCCTCCTTACCAGTATGTGCCACAAATTCACCCTCCTCACCAGCCTGTGCCCCATATACCCTCTCCTTACCAGTCTGTGCCCTATATAACCCCTCCTTACCAGTCCGTGCCCTATATACCCCCTTCTTACCAGTCTGTGCCTCATATTCACCCTCCTTACCAGCCTGTGCCCCATATACCCCCTCCTTATCAGTCTGTGCCCTATATGCCCCCTCCTTACCAGTCTGTGCCCTATATACTCCCTCCTCACCAGCCTGTGCCCTATGTACCCCCTCCTTACCAGTCTGTGCCACATATTCACCCTCCTCACAAGCCTGTGCCCTATATACCCCTCCTTACCAGTCTGTGCCCCATATACCCCCTCCTCACCAGCCTGTGCCCTATATACCCCCTCCTTACCAGTCTGTGCCACATATTCACCCTCCTCACCAGCCTGTGCCCCATATACCCCCTCCTTACCAGTGTGTGTCCTATATACCCCATCCTTACCAGTCTGTGCCCCATATACCCCCTCCTTACCAGCCTGTGCCCTATATACCCCCTCATTACCAATCTGTGCCACATATGCACCCTCCTCACCATCCTGTGCCCCATAAAACCCCTCCTTACCAGTCTGTGCCCTATATAACCCCTCCTTACCAGTCAGTGCCCTATATACCCCCTCCTCACCAGCCTGTGCCCTATATACCTCCTCCTTACCAGTCTGTGCCACATATTCACCCTCCTCACCAGCCTGTGCCCTATATACCCCCTCCTTACCAGTCTGTGCCCTATATACCCCCTCCTCCCCAGCCTGTGCCCTATATACCCCTCCTTACCAGTCTGTGCCCTATATAACCCCTCCTTACCAGTCTGTGCCCTATATTCCCCCTCCTCACCAGCCTGTACCCTATATACCTCCTCCTTACCAGTCTGTGCCACATATTCACCCTCCTCACCAGCCTGTGCCCTATATACCCCTCCTTACCAGTCTGTGCCACATATTCACCCTCCTCACCAGCCTGTGCCCCATATACCCTCTCCTTACCAGTCTGTGCCCTACATACCGACTCCTTACCAGTCTGTGCCCTATATACCCCTCCTCGCCAGCCTGTGCCCTATATACCCCCTCCTTACCAGTCTGTGCCACATATACACCCTCCTCACCAGCCTGTGCCCCATATACCCCCTCCTTACCAGTGTGTGTCCTATATACCCCATCCTTACCAGTCTGTGCCCCATATACCCCCTCCTTACCTGCCTGTGCCCTATATACCCCCTCATTACCAGTCTGTGTCACATATACACCCTCCTCACCAGCCTGTGCCCCATAAAACCCCTCCTTACCAGTCTGTGCCCTATATAACCCCTCCTTACCAGTCTGTGCCCTATATACCCCCTCCTCACCAGCCTGTGCCCTATATACCTCCTCCTTACCAGTCTGTGCCACATATTCACCCTCCTCACCAGCCTGTGCCCTATATACCCCCTCCTTACCAGTCTGTGCCCTATATACCCCCTCCGCCCCAGCCTGTGCCCTATATACCCCTCCTTACCAGTCTGTGCCCTATATAACCCCTCCTTACCAGTCTGTGCCCTATATACCCCCTCCTCACCAGCCTGTGCCCTATATACCTCCTCCTTACCAGTCTGTGCCACATATTCACCCTCCTCAACAGCCAGTGCCCTATATACCCCCTCCTTACCAGTCTGTGCCACATATTCACCCTCCTCACCAGCCTGTGCCCCATATACCCCCTCCTTACCAGTCTGTGCCCTATATACCCCCTCCTTACCAGTCTGCGCCCTATATACCCCTCCTCGCCAGCCTGTGCCCTATATACCCCCTCCTTACCAGTCTGTGCCACATATACACCCTCCTCACCAGCCTGTGCCCCATATACCCCCTCCTTACCAGTCTGTGCCCTATATACCCCCTTCTTACCAGTCTGTGCCCTATATACCCCCTCCTCACCAGCCTGTGCCCTATATACCCCCTCCTTACCAGTCTGTGCCCTATATACCCCCTCCTTACCAGTCTATGCCCTATATACCCCCTTCTTACCAGTCTGTGCCACATATTCACCCTCCTTACCAGCCTGTGCCCCATATACCCCATCCTTATCTGTCTGTGCCCTATATGCCCCCTCCTTACCAGTCTGTGCCCTATATACTCCCTCCTCACCAGCCTGTGCCCTATATACCCCCTCCTTACCAGTCTGTGCCACATATACCCCCTCCTCACCAGCCTGTGCCCTATATACCCCCTCCTTACCAGTCTGTGCCACATATTCACCCTCCTCACCAGCCTGTGCCCCATATACCCCCTCCTTACCAGTGTGTGTCCTATATACCCCATCCTTACCAGTCTGTGCCCCATATACCCCCTCCTTACCAGCCTGTGCCCTATATACCCCCTCATTACCAGCCTGTGCCCTATATACCCCCTCCTTACCAGTCTGTGCCACATATTCACCCTCCTCACCAGCCTGTGCCCCATATACCCCCTCCTTACCAGTGTGTGTCCTATATACCCCATCCTTACCAGTCTGTGCCCCATATACCCCCTCCTTACCAGCCTGTGCCCTATATACCCCCTCATTACCAGTCTGTGCCACATATACACCCTCCTCACCAGCCTGTGCCCCATAAAACCCCTCCTTACCAGTCTGTGCCCTATATAACCCCTCCTTACCAGTCTGTGCCCTATATACCCCCTCCTCACCAGCCTGTGCCCTATATACCTCCTCCTTACCAGTCTGTGCCACATATTCACCCTCCTCACCAGCCTGTGCCCTATATACCCCCTCCTTACCAGTCTGTGCCCTATATACCCCCTCCTCCCCAGCCTGTGCCCTATATTCCCCTCCTTACCAGTCTGTGCCCTATATAACCCCTCCTTACCAGTCTGTGCCCTATATACCCCCTCCTCACCAGCCTGTGCCCTATATACCTCCTCCTTTCCAGTCTGTGCCACATATTCACTAGGGATGTGCACTTGAAATTTTTCGGGTTTTGTGTTTTGGTTTTGGGTTCGGTTCCGCGGCCGTGTTTTGGGTTCGAACGCGTTTTGGCAAAACCTCACCGAATTTTTTTTGTCGGATTCGGGTGTGTTTTGGATTCGGGTGTTTTTTTCAAAAAACCCTAAAAAACAGCTTAAATCATAGAATTTGGGGGTCATTTTGATCCCAAAGTATTATTAACCTCAAAAACCATAATTTCCACTCATTTTCAGTCTATTCTGAACACCTCACACCTCACAATATTATTTTTAGTCCTAAAATTTGCACCGAGGTCGCTGGATGACTAAGCTAAGCGACCCAAGTGGCCGACACAAACACCTGGCCCATCTAGGAGTGGCACTGCAGTGTCACGCAGGATGGCCCTTCCAAAAAACACTCCCCAAACAGCACATGACGCAAAGAAAAAAAGAGGCGAAATGAGGTAGCTGTGTGACTAAGCTCAACGACCCAAGTGGCCGACACAAACACCTGGCCCATCTAGGAGTGGCACTGCAGTGTCACGCAGGATGGCCCTTCCAAAAAACACTCCCCAAACAGCACATGATGCAAAGAAAAAAAGAGGCGCAAAGAGGTAGCTATGTGACTAAGCTCAACGACCCAAGTGGCCGACACAAACACCTGGCCCATCTAGGAGTGGCACTGCAGTGTCACGCAGGATGGCCCTTCCAAAAAACACTCCCCAAACAGCACATGACGCAAAGAAAAAAAGAGGCGCAATGAGGTAGCTGTGTGACTAAGCTCAGCGACCCAAGTGGCCGACACAAACACCTGGCCCATCTAGGAGTGGCACTGCAGTGTCACGCAGGATGGCCCTTCCAAAAAACACTCCCCAAACAGCACATGATGCAAAGAAAAAAATAGGCGCAATGAAGTAGCTGTGTGACTAAGCTCAACGACCCAAGTGGCCGACACAAACACCTGGCCCATCTAGGAGTGGCACTGCAGTGTCACGCAGGATGGCCCTTCCAAAAAACACCCCCCAAACAGCACATGACGCAAAGAAAAAAAGAGGCGCAATGAGGTAGCTGTGTGAGTAAGCTAAGCGACCCTAGTGGCCGACACAAACACCTGGCCCATCTAGGAGTGGCACTGCAGTGTCACGCAGGCTGGCCCTTCAAAAAACTACTCCCCAAACAGCACATGATGCAAAGAAAAAAAGAGGCGCAATGAGGTAGCTGTGTGAGTAAGCTAAGCGACCCTAGTGGCCGACACAAACACCTGGCCCATCTAGGAGTGGCACTGCAGTGTCACGCAGGATGGCCCTTCAAAAAACACTCCCCAAACAGCACATGACGCAAAGAAGAAAAAAAAGAGGCGCAATGAGGTAGCTGTGTGAGTAAGCTAAGCGACCCTAGTGGCCGACACAAACACCTGGCCCATCTAGGAGTGGCACTGCAGTGTCACGCAGGATGGCCCTTCAAAAAAATACTCCCCAAACAGCACATGACGCAAAGAAAAATTAAATAAAAAAGAGGTGCAAGATGGAATTGTCCTTGGGCCCTCCCACCCACCCTTATGTTGTATAAACAGGACATGCACACTTTAACCAACCCATCATTTCAGTGACAGGGTCTGCCACACGACTGTGACTGAAATGACGGGTTGGTTTGGACCCCCACCAAAAAAGAAGCAATTAATCTCTCCTTGCACAAACTGGCTCTACAGAGGCAAGATGTCCACCTCATCATCATCCTCCGATATATCACCGTGTACATCCCCCTCCTCACAGATTATTAATTCGTCCCCACTGGAATCCACCATCTCAGCTCCCTGTGTACTTTGTGGAAGGCAATTGCTGCTGGTCAATGTCTCCACGGAGGAATTGATTATAATTCATTTTAATGAACATCATCTTCTCCACATTTTCTGGAAGTAACCTCGTACGCCGATTGCTGACAAGGTGAGCGGCGGCACTAAACACTCTTTCGGAGTACACACTTGTGGGAGGGCAACTTAGGTAGAATAAAGCCAGTTTGTGCAAGGGCCTCCAAATTGCCTCTTTTTCCTGCCAGTATAAGTACGGACTGTCTGACGTGCCTACTTGGATGCGGTCACTCATATAATCCTCCACCATTCTTTCAATGGGGAGAGAATCATATGCAGTGCCAGTAGACGACATGTCCGTAATCGTTGGCAGGTCCTTCAGTCCGGACCAGATGTCAGCATCAGCAGTCGCTCCAGACTGCCCTGCATCACCGCCAGCGGGTGGGCTCGGAATTCTGAGCCTTTTCCTCGCACCCCCAGTTGCGGGAGAATGTGAAGGAGGAGATGTTTACAGGTCGCGTTCCGCTTGACTTGACAATTTTCTCACCAGCAGGTCTTTGAACCCCAGCAGACTTGTGTCTGCCGGAAAGAGAGATCCAAGGTAGGTTTTAAATCTAGGATCGAGCACGGTGGCCAAAATGTAGTGCTCTGATTTCAACAGATTGACCACCCGTGAATCCTTGTTAAGCGAATTAAGGGCTCCATCCACAAGTCCCACATGCCTAGTGGAATCGCTCTGTGTTAGCTCCTCCTTCAATGTCTCCAGCTTCTTCTGCAAAAGCCTGATGAGGGGAATGACCTGACTCAGGCTGGCAGTGTCTGAACTGACTTCACGTGTGGCAAGTTCAAAAGGTTGCAGAACCTTGCACAACGTTGAAATCATTCTCCACTGCGCTTGAGACAGGTGCATTCCACCTCCTATATCGTGCTCAGTTGTATAGGCTTGAATGGCCTTTTGCTGCTCCTCCAACCTCTGAAGCATATAGAGGGTTGAATTCCACCTCGTTACCACTTCTTGCTTCAGATGATGGCAGGGCAGGTTCAGGCGTTTTTGGTGTTGCTCCAGTCTTCTGTACGTGGTGCCTGTACGCCGAAAGTGTCCCGCAATTCTTCTGGCCACCGACAGCATCTCTTGCACGCTTCTCTCGTTTTTTAAATAATTCTGCACCACCAAATTCAAGGTATGTGCAAAACATGGGACGTGCTGGAATTTGCCCAGATTTAATGCACACACAATATTGCTGGCGTTGTCCGATGCCACAAATCCACAGGAGAGTCCAATTGGGGTAAGCCATTCCGCGATGATCTTCCTCAGTTGCCGTAAGAGGTTTTCAGCTGTGTGCGTATTCTGGAAACCGGTGATACAAAGCGTAGCCTGCCTAGGAAAGAGTTGGCGTTTGCGAGATGCTGCTACTGGTGCCGCCGCTGCTGTTCTTGCGGCGGGAGTCCATACATCTACCCAGTGGGCTGTCACAGTCATATAGTCCTGACCCTGCCCTGCTCCACTTGTCCACATGTCCGTGGTTAAGTGGACATTGGGTACAACTGCATTTTTTAGGACACTGGTGAGTCTTTTTCTGAGGTCTGTGTACATTTTCGGTATCGCCTGCCTAGAGAAATGGAACCTAGATGGTATTTGGTACCGGGGACACAGTACCTCAAACAAGTCTCTAGTTGCCTCTGCAGTAATGATGGATACCGGAACCATGTTTCTCACCGCCCAGGATGCCAAGGCCTCAGTTATCCGCTTTGCAGCAGGATGACTGCTGTGATATTTCATCTTCCTCGCAAAGGACTGTTGGACAGTCAATTGCTTGGTGGAAGTAGTAAAAGTGGTCTTACGAGTACGACTTCCCCTCTGGGATGACCATCGACTCCCAGCAGCAACAACAGCAGCGCCAGCAGCAGTAGGCGTTACACGCAAGGATGCATCGGAGGAATCCCAGGCAGGAGAGGACTCGTCATAATTGCCAGTGACATGGCCTGCAGGACTATTGGCATTCCTGGGGAAGGAGGAAATTGACACTGAGGGAGATGGTGGGGTGGTTTGCGTGAGCTTGGTTACAAGAGGAAGGGATTTACTGGTCAGTGGACTGCTTCCGCTGTCGCCCAAAGTTTTTGAACTTGTCACTGACTTATTATGAATGCGCTGCAGGTGACGTATAAGGGAGGATGTTCCGAGGTGGTTAACGTCCTTACCCCTACTTATTACAGCTTGACAAAGGCAACACACGGCTTGACAAATGTTGTCCGCATTTCTGTTGAAATACTTCCACACCGAAGAGCTGATTTTTTGGGTATTTTCACCAGGCATGTCAATGGCCATATTCCTCCCACGGACAACAGGTGTCTCCCCGGGTGCCTGACTTAAACAAACCACCTCACCATCAGAATCCTCCTTGTCAATTTCCTCCCCAGCGCCAGCAACACCCATATCCTCCTCATCCTGGTGTACTTCAACACTGACATCTTCAATCTGACTATCAGGAACTGGACTGCGGGTGCTCCTTCCAGCACTTGCAGGGGGCGTGCAAATGGTGGAAGGCGCATGCTCTTCACGTCCAGTGTTGGGAAGGTCAGGCATCGCAACCGACACAATTGGACTCTCCTTGTGGATTTGGGATTTCGAAGAACGCACAGTTCTTTGCTGTGCTTTTGCCAGCTTGAGTCTTTTCATTTTTCTAGCGAGAGGCTGAGTGCTTCCATCCTCATGTGAAGCTGAACCACTAGCCATGAACATAGGCCAGGGCCTCAGCCGTTCCTTGCCACTCCGTGTGGTAAATGGCATATTGGCAAGTTTACGCTTCTCCTCCGACAATTGATATTTGGTGTTTTGGATTTTACATGCTCTGTACTATGACATTGGGCATCGGCCTTGGCAGACGACGTTGATGGAATTTCATCGTCTCGGCCATGACTAGTGGCAGCAGCTTCAGCACGAGGTGGAAGTGGATCTTGATCTTTCCCTATTTTTGGAACCTCAACATTTTTGTTCTCCATATTTTGATAGGCACAACTAAAAGGCACCTCAGGTAAACAATGGAGATGGATGGATACTAGTATACTTATGGATGACGAGCGACTGCCGACACAGAGGTAGCTACAGCCGTGGACTACCGTACTGTGTCTGCTGCTAATATAGACTGGATGATAATGAGATAAAATTAAAATATATATATATATATCACACTAGTACTGCAGCCGGACAGGTATATATTATGTAATGACGGACCTGCTGGACACTGTCTGTCAGCACTGCAGACTCCTAAAGTAAGCTACTAGTATCAAGAAGATAGAAAAAAAAAAACCACGGGTAGGTGGTATACAATTATGGATGGACGAGCGACTGCCGACACAGAGGTAGCTACAGTCGTGGACTACCGTACTGTGTCTGCTGCTAATATAGACTGGATGATAATGAGATAAAATTAAAATATATATATCACACTAGTACTGCAGCCGGACAGGTATATATTATGTAATGACGGACCTGCTGGACACTGTCTGTCAGCACTGCAGACTCCTAAAGTAAGCTACTAGTATCAAGAAGATAGAAGAAAAAAAAACCACGGGTAGGTGGTATACAATTATGGATGGACGAGCGACTGCCGACACAGAGGTAGCTACAGCCGTGGACTACCGTACTGTGTCTGCTGCTAATATAGACTGGATGATAATGAGATAAAATTAAAATATATATATATATATCACACTAGTACTGCAGCCGGACAGGTATATATTATGTAATGACGGACCTGCTGGACACTGTCTGTCAGCACTGCAGACTCCTAAAGTAAGCTACTAGTATCAAGAAGATAGAAAAAAAAAAACCACGGGTAGGTGGTATACAATTATGGATGGACGAGCGACTGCCGACACAGAGGTAGCTACAGCCGTGGACTACCGTACTGTGTCTGCTGCTAATATAGACTGGATGATAATGAGATAAAATTAAAATATATATATATATCACACTAGTACTGCAGCCGGACAGGTATATATTATGTAATGACGGACCTGCTGGACACTGTCTGTCAGCACTGCAGACTCCTAAAGTAAGCTACTAGTATCAAGAAGATAGAAAAAAAAAAACCACGGGTAGGTGGTATACAATTATGGATGGACGAGCGACTGCCGACACAGAGGTAGCTACAGCCGTCGACTACCGTACTGTGTCTGCTGCTAATATAGACTGGATGATAATGAGATAAAATTAAAATATATATATATATATCACACTAGTACTGCAGCCGGACAGGTATATATTATGTAATGACGGACCTGCTGGACGCTGTCTGCAGAATGCGTTTATAAAAACACCACACGACGAGTGTTTAACTTTTTCAGGCAGACAATCACAATATACTGGTGGTCAGCAGACAATCACAATATACTGGTGGTCAGTGGTCACTGGTCAGTCACACTGGCAGTGGCACTCTGGCAGCAAAAGTGTGCACTGTACTTAAAATATGTACTCCTGCTATAACTGCTCCCCAGTCTCCCCCACAATTAAGCTGTGTGAGCAGTGAGCACTCAGCACAGTCAGATAATGATATACAGTATTACATATGATGCAGCACACTGGGCTGAGCACAGATATGGTATGTGACTGTGTCACACTGTGTATCGTTTTTTTTCAGGCAGAGAACGGATTAATTAAACTGGTGGTCAATGGTCACTGGTCACACTATCAGCAAGTAGTAGTACTCCAGTCCTAATATGCTCCCCAAAATTAGTAAATAGTGTCTCTAACTCTCTACTCTCTTCTCTATAAACGGAGAGGACGCCAGCCACGTCCTCTCCCTATCAATCTCAATGCACGTGTGAAAATGGCGGCGACGCGCGGCTCCTTATATAGAATCCGAGTCTCGCGATAGAATCCGAGCCTCGCGAGAATCCGACAGCGGGATGATGACGTTCGGGCGCGCTCGGGTTAACCGAGCAAGGCGGGAGGATCCGAGCCTGCTCGGCCCCGTGTAAAAAAAGCTGAAGTTCGGCGGGTTCGGATTCCGAGAAACCGAACCCGCTCATCACATTTATATTCACCCTCCTCACCAGCCTGTGCCCTATATACCCCCTCCTTACCAGTCTGTGCCACATATTCACCCTCCTCACCAGCCTGTGCCCCATATACCCCCTCCTTACCAGTCTGTGCCCTATATACCCCCTCCTTAACAGTCTGTGCCCTATATACCCCTCCTCGCCAGCCTGTGCCCTATATACCCCCTCCTTACCAGTCTGTGCCACATATACACCCTCCTCACCAGCCTGTGCCCCATATACCCCCTCCTTACCAGTCTGTGCCCTATATACCCCCTCCTTACCAGTCTGTGCCCTATATACCCCCTCCTCACCAGCCTGTGCCCTATATACCCCCTCCTTACCAGTCTGTGCCACATATTCACCCTCCTCACCAGCCTGTGCCCAATATACCCTCTCCTTACCAGTCTGTGCCCTATATACCCCCTCCTTACCAGTCTATGCCCTATATACCCCCTTCTTACCAGTCTATGCCACATATTCACCCTCCTTACCAGCCTGTGCCCCATATACCCCCTCCTTATCAGTCTGTGCCCTATATGCCCCCTCCTTACCAGTCTGTGCCCTATATACTCCCTCCTCACCAGCCTGTGCCCTATATACCCCCTCCTTACCAGTCTGTTCCACATATTCACCCTCCTCACAAGCCTGTGCCCTATATACCCCCTCCTAACCAGTCTGTGCCCTATATACCCCCTCCTCACCAGCCTATGCCCTATATACCTCCTCCTTACCAGTCTGTGCCACATATTCACCCTCCTCACCAGCCTGTGCCCCATATACCCCCTCCTTACCAGTGTGTGTCCTATATACCCCATCCTTACCAGTCTGTGCCCCATATACCCCCTCCTTACCAGCCTGTGCCCTATATACCCCCTCATTACCAGTCTGTGCCACATATACACCCTCCTCACCAGCCTGTGCCCCATAAAACCCCTCCTTACCAGTCTGTGCCCTATATAACCCCTCCTTACCAGTCTGTGCCCTATATACCCCCTCCTCACCAGCCTGTGCCCTATATACCTCCTCCTTACCAGTCTGTGCCACATATTCACCCTCCTCACCAGCCTGTGCCCTATATACCCCCTCCTTACCAGTCTGTGCCCTATATACCCCCTCCGCCCCAGCCTGTGCCCTATATACCCCTCCTTACCAGTCTGTGCCCTATATAACCCCTCCTTACCAGTCTGTGCCACATATACACCCTCCTCACCAGCATGTGCCCCATATAACCCCTCCTTACCAGTCTGTGCCCTGTATAACCCCTCCTTACCAGTCTGTACCCTATATACTCCCTCCTCACCAGTCTGTGCCCCATATACCCCCTCCTTACCAGCCTGTGCCCTATATACCCCCTCATTACCAGTCTGTGCCACATATACACCCTCCTCACCAGCCTGTGCCCCATATAACCCCTCCTTACCAGTCTGTGCCCTATATACCCCCTCCTTACCAGTCTGTGCCCTATATACCCCCTCCTCACCAGCCTGTGCCCTATATACCCCCTCCTTACCAGTCTGTGCCCTATATACCCCCTCCTTACCAGTCTGTGCCCTATATACCCCCTCCTTACCAGTCTGTGCCACATATTCACCGTCACCAGCCTGTGCCCTATATTCCCCCTCCTTACCAGTCTGTGCCACATATTCACCCACCTCAATAGTCAGTGCCCCATATACTCCCTCCTCACCAGCATGTGCCCCATATACCCCCTCCTCACCAGTATGTGCCCCATATACCCCTCCTCATCAGTTTGTGCCACATATTCACCCACCTCAACAGTCAGTGCCCCATATACCCCCTCCTCACCAACCTGTGCCCCATATACCCCATCCTTACCAGTCTGGGCCACATATTCACCCTCCTCACCAGTCAGTGCCCCATATACCCCCTCCTCACCTGCATGTGCCCCATATACCCCATCCTTACCAGCATGTGCCAAATATTCACCCTCCTCACCAGTCAGTGCCCCATATACCTCTTCTTACCAGTCTGTACCCCATATTATTATTATTAACAGTTTCTTATATAGCGCAGCAAATTCCGTTGCACTTTACAATTGGAAATAACAACTGTATAGCAAACTGGGTGATTAACAGTCATAGAGGTAGGAAGGCCCTGCTCGCAAGCTTACAATCTATAGGGAAATAGGCATGTGTACATAAGGAAAGGTGCTATCTATTGCATAGTTGTCCGCCAGATTGCAAAGGTTCTTGGTGGGCTGTATGATATGGTCACACAGCAATGATGAACCGGGGTTGAGAGGAAGAATGAGAAGACATGTGAGGATGTGTGTGGACTGTGCAGAGTGGATGCAATTTGACAGGAAGGTTGATGAAAGTAATGTGAGCGGTTCTGGAATGTGATACACTGCCTGAAGAGGTGAGTTTTCAGGGAACGCTTGAAGGTTTGGAGACTGGAGGAGAGTCTTATTGTGCGTGGGAGGGCATTCCACAGAGTGGGTGCAGCCCGATGAAAGTCTTGCAATCGTGAGTGGGATCAAGTAATGAGTGTGGATGAGAGACGTAGATCTTGTGCAGAGCGGAGAGGTCGGGTTGGGAGATATTATGAGATAAGTGAAGAGATGTATGTTGGTGTAGTTTGGTTAATGGCCTTGTGTGTGAGTAACAGTACTTTATATTGAATATGGTAGAATACCAGTAACCAATGGAGAGACTGACAGAGTGGATCTGCAGACGATGAACGTCTAGCGAGGAAGATTAGCCTCGCAGCTGCATTCAGAATGGATTGTAGTGGTGAGAGCCTCACCTCACCAGACTGTGCCCCATATACCCCCACCTCACAAGTCTGTGCCCCATATTTACATACCGCATTTACAACAACAACAAGCCCTGGTTCAATGCCCAGCTCAGGCAACTTCGTCGAGCCAAAGAGGAGGCCTATAGCAGCGGCGACAGAGCACTATACAACCGTACTAGGAACTCTCTGACTAAAGGAATCAGGCTAGCAAAAAAGTGGTTCTCGGACAAGCTGACAAACGATCTCTCCACCATTGACCCCGTATCTGTATGGAAAGGAATGCAATCCATTACCAACTATAGGAAAACATCAAAGTCCACCGCCATGCACCAAGACCTAGCAGACGAACTGAACCACTTTTATTGCAGGTTCGCAAAAGAAGTCCCCTGCAACCCAAACAATCACCTCTACGATGCCCCGAACACCGACGGCCAACCCAGGCACTGCAAGTCACCCAAGAAGAGGTGGAGGCATTGTTCAAAAGAGCCAAACCCAGGAAAGCTCCGGGTCCTGACGGAGTGTCACCATCTGCCCTTAGAGCATGTGCGAGTCAGCTCGCCCCCATATTCAACAAGATCTTCAACAAATCGCTGGAGCTACAGAAAGTCCCTTCCTGCATCAAAAGGTCTACTATTGTCCCGGTCCCCAAGAAACCCTCTATCACGAACCTGAATGACTACAGGCCGATAGCACTGATGTCTGTGGTCATGAAAACGTTCGAGCATCTGGTTTTGAATCACCTGAAAACTGTGATTGGCCTCCAACTGGACCCCCTGCAGTTTGCCTATCGATCGAATCGGTGTGTCGAGGATGCAGTCAACCTGGGCCTGCACTACATTCTACAGCACCTAGACATTCCCGGTACCTACGCGAGGGTCCTGTTTGTCGATTTCAGCTCGGCCTTCAATATAATCGTCCCCAGTATCCTCCACCCCAAATTACTTCACCTAGGGGTCCCAGAAGCTACCTGTTCCTGGATAGTAGACTTCCTGACAGATAGGACACAGGTGGTGAAAGCGGGGGAATTCACCTCTCAAGCGCGGTCCATTAGTACAGGGGCCCCTCAGGGCTGTGTCCTCTCACCCCTGCTCTTCTCCCAGTACACAAATGACTGTACCTCAGAGGTGCAATCAGTAAAGATCATCAAATTCGAGAATGACACCACCGTCATCGGCCTCATCAAGGACGGGGACAAATCAGCCTATAGACGGGAAGTAGACCAACTGGCCCAGTGGTGCATCCACAACAACCTTGAGCTCAACCCCCTCAAAACTGTCGAGATGATAGTGGAGTTCAGGAAGAAGTCATCTAGTGCACCTCCGCTAACGATTGCTGACAGTGTGGTATCGCTAGTGGACTCCTTCAAGTTTCTAGGGACTACAATCTCCCGGGACCTTAAATGGGGGGTCCAACGCTGATGCCACTGTTGGGAAAGCGCAGCAGAGGTTGTTCTTTCTCAGGCAACTAAGGAAGTTCAACATCCCACAGAAGCTTCTGCTCCACTTCTACTCCGCGATTGTGGAGTCGGTACTGTGCTCCTCGATACTCGTATGGTACAGCTCCGCCAGCGCGAGGGACATATGCAGGCTCCAAAAGGTGGTCAGAACCGCAGAGAAGATCATCGGGGCCGACCTTCCCTCAGTCCAGGACCTGTATCTGTCCACAGCTAAAAAGCGGGCAATGAAGATAGTAAAAGACCAGCTACACCCCGGCTACAGCATGTGTAACCTGCTTCCTTCAGGCAGGCGTTACAGGGCCGTCCCCGCCGGGTCCACCAGAAGCCTCAAAAGTTTCTTTCCCCAAGCGGTTGTTGTGGATAAAAAAACAACATGAACAGTTGTGATCAAATTCAGAGTTTATATTGATAATGGCAGAGCAAGATTACAACAAAGTGACAGTCAGCATGAACTTACAAGTAATATTACAAGAGCGCGCGGTCTGCCTCGAACATCACAGAGAAAACCCTTAATATTGCCTATTACAAAAATTCCTACACCCAAGCTTGGACCAATGATAGCAGGCCTTGAGGCCCGTCCCTCCTTATCGAATACCATCTGGTCCTGGCTTGGGCACATGACACAAGTCAGCAAGACTAAGGTGACTTAGCAAAGTAAAGCAAGTTCTTGTCACGAACATACATTCCTCGTCACAAACAAGTGTTACCTAATAATGCCTTTTAAGTATTACATGATATAAAAAGACAGAATAGATGCTATAAATTGCTAAATTTCCTTAACAATTCTCCCCCTTTTGATAATTTTATTATCACATATATATAAAAACATCACCTAGAAGGTAACAATGGCAGTACTACTAATGCTAAGAAGGTGGTGTGACTGTGACTGGGGATGATATAGCCACAGACGCACCTGGGCCTACCCTGACTCTGTTGCCACACCCCGCAGTCAATTGGTACCTGCAGGTCAAAGTCTTGTCCTTTAGCAGCCGCTTTTCCCGGGCGAATTAGGTCCCCCCAGTACTCTGATGCCCCCAGGCTTTATTATGTGACAAAGTACCAATTGAGACAGGATGTAAGCAAAAGGAAGAACTGACTAAGTACTGCCTCGCGGTTGCTATTTTGCTAAGCATTCACACACCTTTATTGAAGCATTCACACACCTTTATTGAAGCATTCACACACCTATCTATCTAGCTGTAAAAATAATAACAGCAGCCGGAGGTGCACTAGGGCACAGAGACCACTCGGTGAATTCGCTGGAATCGGAATGACTGACTTGTCGAAATCACTTCTTGGGATAAACTCCCTCTGGGGTGGTGTCCAAACTGTGGAAGTACACCTGCGGGACCCTCTTTCAGAGATGATGTCTTCCACCCAACTCTTACAACAACTGAGGGGTCTCTCAGAAGAGATGGGCAGTTGGGCTAGGCCGTCAGACGGTCACCCCTGTGGCTGTTATTATTCTTCCTATTAAGCGAGCGAATCCACATTTTTCCTGAAATAAGAAATACAGCACATTAATAATTTCCATGCGATCAAAAGGAATACAATCAATCCTATCACTACCACTATGGGTTTTATTAAATCTGATAACAGATTGTTAAACCATACACCAATTGACCCCATCCAGGAGAAGGGATTCCATCCCTCCTTGGATATGTCTCTAGCTTGTTTCTGTAATTCCTTTACTTTATTCATGTGCGCTTCTATGGGGTCATGTGAATCCTCAATCCAGGTACAACATTCCTCCCCTATAACAGCACAAGTTCCTCCCTCCATGGCTAACAAGTAATCCAGAGCCATCCTATTTTGTAGGGTCACCTTCCTGATTTGAGCCATTTCCTCATTGATAGCATGGATGGCACTTGTGGTCTCATTAATTATCCCATCCATAATATTTGCATATTTATTTAACTTATTTGCTAATTCAATTCCCCAGCCTGTCCAGGCAGGGAACCACATCCAGGCTTTATCTGCTGCAGTACACAATTCTCTCTTGTATCTAGTCTCTCTAGGGCCTGTTTCTATCATATTGGTAAAAGAGATGTTCTCACGTTGTCTTATGGCTGGCACAACTCTTCCTATAGTGCAGTTCCCCCATGCTCCCATAGGAAGCCATAAGTAGGCCCTATTTCCACAAATATAGTATAGGCCTTGCTTCAGCACCCTAGGGATTATTTTACCATGGTGTCCCAACCAGCTCTGAAACCATACCATATTATTGTGCACTTGGGTCTTACAATCCCAATCATCCTCACTCGTCTGGTTAGGACAGGCACACCTAGGGGCACAAAGAGCTTTCATATTTGCACACCAACATTGATTGTTACAGTTACCGTTCACCTTGTCACCTAACGTTTCATTGTATTCCATGTTCAACACTAAGGCAGCATTTTTACAATTTGTTTCTCCAACGTATACCTTAGGTAAGTTGACTAGGTGACCTTTTAGTTCATATAGATTGGTAAATGCTCAATTAGCTTAGTGATATCATTCAGGTGCTCGAAAGGAAGGGGTATTTCTGAGCAAGAAAAAAAAGCAATTGGTTTCCCCCAGCACCCTGAATGATAACAGTAACCAGATATAAATTTAGTAAGGAGCCATTATCATGTGGCTCCTTGCTGGTTAATCTTAGACCCAGATTGGGGTAATGGAGGTGTGAGGTGTGGTGCCTCTGGACTGGCTGAGCTGGATGGCTTTAGTGTGGCATACCTTTACATTCTATTAACACTTTTCACTTATTAATTTTCTAACACTATTTCTCTATTTTAATTACATTTCATGTTTGTATCACCCTCTCTATAGCTTCGGCTTCCTAAATACTAATTTATTAACACTATAGTTTTTTACACTGGTATGCCACGCTGGGCTTTCTGGCTCATTCTGGTGTTTTGGGGCGCCACACCCTGCACCTAGATATAGCGCTAGGGACCCCAAATATACAGAGAGGCCTTGATGCGGCTTTGGGGCTTAACCACACATTTGCGCAAATATGTGTAACGAAGATCTCTGAATTCTATTATCATGTTGGATTTATATCTGGTTACTGTTATCATTCAGGGTGCTGGGGAAACCAATGGCTTTTTTTTTCTTGCTCAGAAATACCCCTTCCTTTCGAGCACCTGAATGATATCACTAAGCTAATTGAGCATTTACCAATCTATATGTCTGTTGTGAGAGGCAGAGAGGTTCCTGCCTTAGGAGGAGGTGCAGGCCCTGACATGCCACATGGAGCATTATGGGGTTGCTCCAAGGTAGGTAGCTCTTAGCTTAGACATATTTTAGTAAGGAGCCATTATCATGTGGCTCCTTGCTGGTTAATATTAGACCCAGATTGGGGTAATGGAGGTGTGAGGTGTGGTGCCTCTGGACTGGCTGAGCTGGATGGCTTTAGTGTGGCATACCTTTACATTCTATTAACACTTTTCACTTATTAATTTTCTAACACTATTTCTCTATTTTAATTACATTTCATGTTTGTATCACCCTCTCTATAGCTTCGGCTTCCTAAATACTAATTTATTAACACTATAGTTTTTTACACTGGTATGCCACGCTGGGCTTTCTGGCTTATGCTGGTGTTTTGGGGTGCCACACCCTGCACCTAGATATAGCGCTAGGGACCCCAAATATACAGAGAGGCCTTGATGCGGCTTTGGGGCTTAACCACACATTTGCGCAAATATGTGTAACGAAGATCTCTGAATTCTATTATCATGTGGGATTTATATCTGGTTACTGTTATCATTCAGGGTGCTGGGGAAACCAATTGCTTTTTTTTCTTCACCTTTTAGGTCAGCCACGTGGTTAATAAACATAGGCCCTATACACATTGTGGGCGGAGAGATTATACCAGCAATTTCTAAATATATTCCTAGGTCTGAAAGAGCATTGTGAGCAGTGTGATTTATGTCTATTTCAACATTATAGCTATAATCTGTGAGGTTAAGATCGTTCATTGAGATAGGGATACCAATCAAAGGGATTCCTTTATGGTTAGCAGAAACAGGGCCGTTTCTAGACAATTTGGCTCCCAGTGCGAGATTTCAAAATGAGCCCCCCCCCCCCCTCCTCCCCATTGCTATAAAAAAAATTGTGCCCCCCTAGCTATAAAAAGAAAAAGCATGCGCGCGCCTTTGTCGCGCTCCCAACAAGGGGGCATGGCCTGATTAAAATGGGCGTGGCCTCATCTGATATCATCACGGCCACCACAGGGGGAAAAAAATAAAAATCAAAAGTCCCCATTTTACACAGTACGGCAGGCAAATGTCCCCATTTTACACAGCGCGGCAGGCAGGTGTCCCCATTTTACACATTACGGCAGGCAGGTGTCCCCATTTTACACAGTATGGCAGGCACGTGTCCCCATTTTACACAGTGCGGCAAGCAGGTGTCCCCATTTTACACAGCGCGGCAAGTAGGTGTCCCCATTTTACACAGTGCGGCAGGCAGGTGTCCCCATTTTACACAGCGCGGCAGGCAGGTGTCCCCATTTTACACAGCGCGGCAGGCAGGTGTCCCCATTTTACACATTACGGCAGGCAGGTGTCCCCATTTTACACAGCGTGGCAGGCAGGTGTTCCCATTTTACACAGCGCGGCAGGCAGGTGTCCCCATTTTACACAGCGCGGCAGGCAGGTGTCCCCATTTTACACAGCGCGGCAGGCAGGTGTTCCCATTTTACACAGCGCGGCAGGCAGGTGTCCCCATTTTACACAGCGTGGCAGGCAGGTGTCCCCATTTTACACAGCGTGGCAGGCAGGTGTTCCCATTTTACACAGCGCGGCAGGCAGGTGTCCCCATTTTAAACAGCGTGGCAGGCAGGTGTCCCCATTTTACACAGCGCGGCAGGCAGGTGTCCCCATTTTAAACAGCGTGGCAGGCAGGTGTCCCCATTTTACACAGCGCGGCAGGCAGGTGTCCCCATTTTACACATTACGGCAGGCAGGTGTCCCCATTTTACACAGTATGGCAGGCACGTGTCCCCATTTTACACAGTGCGGCAAGCAGGTGTCCCCATTTTACACAGCGCGGCAAGTAGGTGTCCCCATTTTACACAGTGCGGCAGGCAGGTGTCCCCATTTTACACAGCGCGGCAGGCAGGTGTCCCCATTTTACACAGCGCGGCAGGCAGGTGTCCCCATTTTACACATTACGGCAGGCAGGTGTCCCCATTTTACACAGCGTGGCAGGCAGGTGTTCCCATTTTACACAGCGCGGCAGGCAGGTGTCCCCATTTTACACAGCGCGGCAGGCAGGTGTCCCCATTTTACACAGCGCGGCAGGCAGGTGTTCCCATTTTACACAGCGCGGCAGGCAGGTGTCCCCATTTTACACAGCGTGGCAGGCAGGTGTCCCCATTTTACACAGCGTGGCAGGCAGGTGTTCCCATTTTACACAGCGCGGCAGGCAGGTGTCCCCATTTTAAACAGCGTGGCAGGCAGGTGTCCCCATTTTACACAGCGCGGCAGGCAGGTGTCCCCATTTTAAACAGCGTGGCAGGCAGGTGTCCCCATTTTACACAGCGCGGCAGGCAGGTGTCAAGTGGTGGGGGGAAGGGAGAGAGAGAGAGAGAGACTACTTACACATAGAAGATCTTCCCGCTCTTCGGGTTGGGCCGCCTCACCTCCCTCGCACCGGCCGCCTCCTCCAACGCTTGTCTGCTCCTCCTCCCTGGCTTGTCTGCTTCTCCTCCCTCTTGAGTACTCCTGCTCGGGGAAGCGGGGTTTCACGGAATGACGTGATTGCGTCGTGACATCACGACGCAAACGCGTCATTCCACGAAACCCCGCCCCCCCGAGCAGGAGTGCTCGGGAAGAGGGAGGAGGGGGACATAAGTACACGCAAAGTGCCGCGGCAAAGTATACCTATCTGTGTGACTTTGCTTGCCCCCCCCCCCCCTGCTTATCTGTTACCGAAGACAAATTCCTAGTATACGCAAGTATACCTGGCCAATAAAGCTGATTCTGATTCTGATATACCCACTCCTCACCAGTTTGTGCCCCATATACCCCCTCCTCACCAGTCTGTACCCCATATATCCCCTCCTCACCTGTCTGTGCCCCGTATTTCGTTCGCAGCGACCAGGCAAAAAAACAGCACTTCTGCGCATGCGTATGGTGCACAATGCGCACGCGCGACGTACTTTCACAAAAGCCATTGCAGTTTTACACTAGGTCTAGCGACGCTTTTCAGTCGCACTGCTGACCGCAGAGTGATTGACAGGAAGTGGGTGTTTCTGGGTGGTAACTGACCGTTTTCGGGGAGTGTGTGTAAAAACGCAGGCGTGTCAGATACAAACGCGGGCGTGCCTGGAAAAATGCAGGCGTGGCTGGCCGAACGCAGGGCGTGTTTGTGACGTCAAAACAGGAACTAAACGGTCTGAAGTGATCGCAAGGTAGGAGTAGGTCTGGAGCTACTCAGAAACTGCACAATCTTTTTTTATAGCAGCGCTGCGATCCTTTCGTTCGCACTTCTGCTAAGCTAAGATACACTCCCAGAGGGCGGCGGCCTAGCGTTTGCACGGCTGCTATAAGCAGCTAGTGAACGATCAACTCGGAATGAGGGCCTTTATCCTATAGTGCAACATGTTCTCTCTGTGTGCAGGAGAATCTCCCGGTGACCTGAGAGAGATCATCATCGCCCGTCTCGGATCCAGTGTCACCCTCAGCATGAGACACACAGTGACTATACATCATCAGGACCCGCAGAAATGTGATTGGTTTGACTGGAGATACAGAGATGTAACAGCGCAGACTGACTCCTATTCATCAGCATCACTACACAGACTGGCTGACAGCAGATATTGTACAGTGAATATAAATGATATTACATTATTTCATAACTATAATGTATCTGAGGATGGGAATCTGACCCTATATAATGTCACCAGGGAGAATGCTGGAGATTATATGGGCACTGTCATCATACGATCAACGGGAGCAATTATAATAACAGCTAATTATACGCTGCATGTACGGGGTAAGTATCATTGGGTATTATACAGTTTACTCTCATCTATTCCTCACCACAGAGCCACAGAGGGGTGGTGTCACCAGAAAGGGGCTGCGGCTTGTTGATGTGAGGGTGGGGGTTATACTCCGTGGCTGTAGGCCAATGGTTCCCAGAATAAAAGCCCCCATACATTAGCAATGAATTGCCCCAAATTCCCGACCGCCCAACACAAGTGTAAACAAGCTTAAATATCTTTATTCCCCAATCTGTCCAAAAACAGTTGGAGATTTTTAACATGAAGAATTTCCCTGATTTGCTGACGCATCAGGCCAGGGAATTGTGGAAACAACACTTAGATGTAAGGGGGCCGTAACAGTCCAGGTTTTTAGGATATCCATAGCTGAGCACAGATGGGTAAATCAAAATGAATGAAGTGCTAATTAAGTCACCTGTGGTCAAGTATGGATAACTTTAAAAACTGGACTGTTAGTGTGCCTTAAAAATGAAGTTTCTGAACCACTGCTGTAGAATATACTGATACCTATTCTTACCATACTATCTCTTTATACTGGGACACTCATGAGTTACACAGGTTCACTGGCTGATTCAAACCAGGTGACATGCAGAATTGACATCAGCCAGCCACAGACCCTGTGTAATGCATGAGTGTCACGGTTAAATGGACAATATGGTAGTCCTACTCATACCTCCTATTAAGCTGGGTACACACTGAGCGATATGTCATCTGACGGATCGGACCGATATATCGCCCACATCAGCACATATGGGGCAGTGTGTATGCCTGATATGCGGGTTCCTGCGGTCGCTAGCGATGTCATCGGGTTTGATATGCTGCACATCAGACTAGAGATGAGCGCCTGAAATTTTTCGGGTTTTGTGTTTTGGTTTTGGGTTCGGTTCCGCGGCCGTGTTTTGGGTTCGAACGCGTTTTGGCAAAACCTCACCGAATTTTTTTTGTCGGATTCGGGTGTGTTTTGGATTCGGGTGTTTTTTTCAAAAAACACTAAAAAACAGCTTAAATCATAGAATTTGGGGGTCATTTTGATCCCAAAGTATTATTAACCTCAAAAACCATAATTTACACTCATTTTCAGTCTATTCTGAATACCTCACACCTCACAATATTATTTTTAGTCCTAAAATTTGCACCGAGGTCGCTGTGTGAGTAAGATAAGCGACCCTAGTGGCCGACACAAACACCGGGCCCATCTAGGAGTGGCACTGCAGTGTCACGCAGGATGTCCCTTCCAAAAAACCCTCCCCAAACAGCACATGACGCAAAGAAAAAAAGAGGCGCAATGAGGTAGCTGTGTGAGTAAGATTAGCGACCCTAGTGGCCGACACAAACACCGGGCCCATCTAGGAGTGGCACTGCAGTGTCACGCAGGATGGCCCTTCCAAAAAACCCTCCCCAAACAGCACATGACGCAAAGAAAAAAAGAGGCGCAATGAGGTAGCTGTGTGAGTAAGATTAGCGACCCTAGTGGCCGACACAAACACCGGGCCCATCTAGGAGTGGCACTGCAGTGTCACGCAGGATGTCCCTTCCAAAAAACCCTCCCCAAACAGCACATGACGCAAAGAAAAAAAGAGGCGCAATGAGGTAGCTGTGTGAGTAAGATTAGCGACCCTAGTGGCCGACACAAACACCGGGCCCATCTAGGAGTGGCACTGCAGTGTCACGCAGGATGGCCCTTCCAAAAAACCCTCCCCAAACAGCACATGACGCAAAGAAAAAAAGAGGCGCAATGAGGTAGCTGTGTGAGTAAGATTAGCGACCCTAGTGGCCGACACAAACACCGGGCCCATCTAGGAGTGGCACTGCAGTGTCACGCAGGATGGCCCTTCCAAAAAACCCTCCCCAAACAGCACATGACGCAAAGAAAAAAAGAGGCGCAATGAGGTAGCTGTGTGAGTAAGATTAGCGACCCTAGTGGCCGACACAAACACCGGGCCCATCTAGGAGTGGCACTGCAGTGTCACGCAGGATGTCCCTTCCAAAAAACCCTCCCCAAACAGCACATGACGCAAAGAAAAAAAGAGGCGCAATGAGGTAGCTGTGTGAGTAAGATTAGCGACCCTAGTGGCCGACACAAACACCGGGCCCATCTAGGAGTGGCACTGCAGTGTCACGCAGGATGTCCCTTCCAAAAAACCCTCCCCAAACAGCACATGACGCAAAGAAAAAAAGAGGCGCAATGAGGTAGCTGACTGTGTGAGTAAGATTAGCGACCCTAGTGGCCGACACAAACACCGGGCCCATCTAGGAGTGGCACTGCAGTGTCACGCAGGATGTCCCTTCCAAAAAACCCTCCCCAATCAGCACATGATGCAAAGAAAAAGAAAAGAAAAAAGAGGTGCAAGATGGAATTGTCCTTGGGCCCTCCCACCCACCCTTATGTTGTATAAACAAAACAGGACATGCACACTTTAACCAACCCATCATTTCAGTGACAGGGTCTGCCACACGACTGTGACTGATATGACGGGTTGGTTTGGACCCCCCCCAAAAAAGAAGCAATTAATCTCTCCTTGCACAAACTGGCTCTACAGAGGCAAGATGTCCACCTCATCTTCACCCTCCGATATATCACCGTGTACATCCCCCTCCTCACAGATTATCAATTCGTCCCCACTGGAATCCACCATCTCAGCTCCCTGTGTACTTTGTGGAGGCAATTGCTGCTGGTCAATGTCTCCGCGGAGGAATTGATTATAATTCATTTTAATGAACATCATCTTCTCCACATTTTCTGGATGTAACCTCGTACGCCGATTGCTGACAAGGTGAGCGGCGGCACTAAACACTCTTTCGGAGTACACACTTGTGGGAGGGCAACTTAGGTAGAATAAAGCCAGTTTGTGCAAGGGCCTCCAAATTGCCTCTTTTTCCTGCCAGTATAAGTACGGACTGTGTGACGTGCCTACTTGGATGCGGTCACTCATATAATCCTCCACCATTCTATCAATGTTGAGAGAATCATATGCAGTGACAGTAGACGACATGTCCGTAATCGTTGTCAGGTCCTTCAGTCCGGACCAGATGTCAGCATCAGCAGTCGCTCCAGACTGCCCTGCATCACCGCCAGCGGGTGGGCTCGGAATTCTGAGCCTTTTCCTCGCACCCCCAGTTGCGGGAGAATGTGAAGGAGGAGATGTTGACAGGTCGCGTTCCGCTTGACTTGACAATTTTGTCACCAGCAGGTCTTTCAACCCCAGCAGACCTGTGTCTGCCGGAAAGAGAGATCCAAGGTAGGCTTTAAATCTAGGATCGAGCACGGTGGCCAAAATGTAGTGCTCTGATTTCAACAGATTGACCACCCGTGAATCCTTGTTAAGCGAATTAAGGGCTGCATCCACAAGTCCCACATGCCTAGCGGAATCGCTCCCTTTTAGCTCCTTCTTCAATGCCTCCAGCTTCTTCTGCAAAAGCCTGATGAGGGGAATGACCTGACTCAGGCTGGCAGTGTCTGAACTGACTTCACGTGTGGCAAGTTCAAAGGGCATCAGAACCTTGCACAACGTTGAAATCATTCTCCACTGCACTTGAGACAGGTGCATTCCACCTACTATATCGTGCTCAATTGTATAGGCTTGAATGGCCTTTTGCTGCTCCTCCAACCTCTGAAGCATATAGAGGGTTGAATTCCACCTCGTTACCACTTCTTGCTTCAGATGATGGCAGGGCAGGTTCAGTAGTTTTTGGTGGTGCTCCAGTCTTCTGTACGTGGTGCCTGTACGCCGAAAGTGTCCCGCAATTTTTCTGGCCACCGACAGCATCTCTTGCACGCCCCTGTCGTTTTTTAAAAAATTCTGCACCACCAAATTCAAGGTATGTGCAAAACATGGGACGTGCTGGAATTTGCCCATATTTAATGCACACACAATATTGCTGGCGTTGTCCGATGCCACAAATCCACAGGAGAGTCCAATTGGGGTAAGCCATTCCGCGATGATCTTCCTCAGTTGCCGTAAGAGGTTTTCAGCTGTGTGCGTATTCTGGAAAGCGGTGATACAAAGCGTAGCCTGCCTAGGAAAGAGTTGGCGTTTGCGAGATGCTGCTACTGGTGCCGCCGCTGCTGTTCTTGCGGCGGGAGTCCATACATCTACCCAGTGGGCTGTCACAGTCATATAGTCCTGACCCTGCCCTGCTCCACTTGTCCACATGTCCGTGGTTAAGTGGACATTGGGTACAACTGCATTTTTTAGGACACTGGTGAGTCTTTTTCTGACGTCCGTGTACATTCTCGGTATCGCCTGCCTAGAGAAGTGGAACCTAGATGGTATTTGGTAACGGGGGCACACTGCCTCAATAAATTGTCTAGTTCCCTGTGAACTAACGGCGGATACCGGACGCACGTCTAACACCAACATAGTTGTCAAGGACTCAGTTATCCGCTTTGCAGTAGGATGACTGCTGTGATATTTCATCTTCCTCGCAAAGGACTGTTGAACAGTCAATTGCTTACTGGAAGTAGTACAAGTGGGCTTACGACTTCCCCTCTGGGATGACCATCGACTCCCAGTGGCAACAACAGCAGCGCCAGCAGCAGTAGGCGTTACACGCAAGGATGCATCGGAGGAATCCCAGGCAGGAGAGGACTCGTCAGAATTGCCAGTGACATGGCCTGCAGGACTATTGGCATTCCTGGGGAAGGAGGAAATTGACTCTGAGGGAGTTGGTGGGGTGGTTTGCGTGAGCTTGGTTACAAGAGGAAGGGATTTACTGGTCAGTGGACTGCTTCCGCTGTCACCCAAAGTTTTTGAACTTGTCACTGACTTATTATGAATGCGCTGCAGGTGACGTATAAGGGAGGATGTTCCGAGGTGGTTAACGTCCTTACCCCTACTTATTACAGCTTGACAAAGGGAACACACGGCTTGACACCTGTTGTCCGCATTTCTGGTGAAATACCTCCACACCGAAGAGCTGATTTTTTTGGTATTTTCACCAGGCATGTCAACGGCCATATTCCTCCCACGGACAACAGGTGTCTCCCCGGGTGCCTGACTTAAACAAACCACCTCACCATCAGAATCCTCCTGGTCAATTTCCTCCCCAGCGCCAGCAACACCCATATCCTCCTCATCCTGGTGTACTTCAACACTGACATCTTCAATCTGACTATCAGGAACTGGACTGCGGGTGCTCCTTCCAGCACTTGCAGGGGGCGTGCAAATGGTGGAAGGCGCATGCTCTTCACGTCCAGTGTTGGGAAGGTCAGGCATCGCAACCGACACAATTGGACTCTCCTTGTGGATTTGGGATTTCAAAGAACGCACAGTTCTTTGCGGTGCTTTTGCCAGCTTGAGTCTTTTCAGTTTTCTAGCGAGAGGCTGAGTGCTTCCATCCTCATGTGAAGCTGAACCACTAGCCATGAACATAGGCCAGGGCCTCAGCCGTTCCTTGCCACTCCGTGTGGTAAATGGCATATTGGCAAGTTTACGCTTCTCCTCCGACAATTTTATTTTAGATTTTGGAGTCCTTTTTTTACTGATATTTGGTGTTTTGGTTTTGACATGCTCTGTACTATGCCATTGGGCATCGGCCTTGGCAGACGACGTTGCTGGCATTTCATCGTCTCGGCCATGACTAGTGGCAGCAGCTTCAGCACGAGGTGGAAGTGGATCTTGATCTTTCCCTAATTTTGGAACCTCAACATTTTTGTTCTCCATATTTTAATAGGCACAACTAAAAGGCACCTCAGGTAAACAATGGAGATGGATGGATTGGATACTAGTATACAATTATGGACGGGCTGCCGAGTGCCGACACAGAGGTAGCCACAGCCGTGAACTACCGCACTGTACTGTGTCTGCTGCTAATATATAGACTGGTTGATAAAGAGATAGTATACTCGTAACTAGTATGTATGTATAAAGAAAGAAAAAAAAACCACGGTTAGGTGGTATATACAATTATGGACGGGCTGCCGAGTGCCGACACAGAGGTAGCCACAGCCGTGAACTACCGCACTGTACTGTGTCTGCTGCTAATATATAGACTGGTTGATAAAGAGATAGTATACTCGTAACTAGTATGTATGTATAAAGAAAGAAAAAAAACCACGGTTAGGTGGTATATACAATTATGGACGGGCTGCCGAGTGCCGACACAGAGGTAGCCACAGCTGTGAACTACCGCACTGTACTGTGTCTGCTGCTAATATATAGACTGGTTGATAAAGAGATAGTATACTCGTAACTAGTATGTATGTATAAAGAAAGAAAAAAAAACCACGGTTAGGTGGTATATACAATTATGGACGGGCTGCCGAGTGCCGACACAGAGGTAGCCACAGCCGTGAACTACCGCACTGTACTGTGTCTGCTGCTAATATATAGACTGGTTGATAAAGAGATAGTATACTCGTAACTAGTATGTATGTATAAAGAAAGAAAAAAAAACCACGGTTAGGTGGTATATACAATTATGGACGGGCTGCCGAGTGCCGACACAGAGGTAGCCACAGCCGTGAACTACCGCACTGTACTGTGTCTGCTGCTAATATAGACTGGTTGATAAAGAGATAGTATACTCGTAACTAGTATGTATGTATAAAGAAAGAAAAAAAAACCACGGTTAGGTGGTATATACAATTATGGACGGGCTGAAGAGTGCCGACACAGAGGTAGCCACAGCCGTGAACTACCGCACTGTACTGTGTCTGCTGCTAATATAGACTGGTTGATAAAGAGATAGTATACTACTAATATTATATATACTGGTGGTCAGGTCACTGGTCACTAGTCACACTGGCAGTGGCACTCCTGCAGCAAAAGTGTGCACTGTTTTAATATAATATTATGTACTCCTGGCTCCTGCTATAACCTATAACTGGCACTGCAGTAGTGCTCCCCAGTCTCCCCCACAATTATAAGCTGTGTGAGCTGAGCAGTCAGACAGATATATAATATATATAGATGATGCAGCACACTGGCCTGAGCCTGAGCAGTGCACACAGATATGGTATGTGACTGACTGAGTCACTGTGTGTATCGCTTTTTTCAGGCAGAGAACGGATATATTAAATAAACTGCACTGTGTGTCTGGTGGTCACTCACTATATAATATATTATGTACTCCTGGCTCCTGCTATAACCTATAACTGGCACTGCAGTAGTGCTCCCCAGTCTCCCCCACAATTATAAGCTGTGTGAGCTGAGCAGTCAGACAGATAATCAGATATATATAATATTATATATAGATAATAGATGATGCAGCACACTGGCCTGAGCCTGAGCAGTGCACACAGATATGGTATGTGACTGAGTCACTGTGTGCTGTGTATCGCTTTTTTCAGGCAGAGAACGGATTATAAATAAAACTGGTGGTCACTATCAGCAAAACTCTGCACTGTACTGAGTACTCCTAATGCTCCCCAAAATTAGTAAATCAAGTGTCTCTCTAATCTATTCTAAACGGAGAGGACGCCAGCCACGTCCTCTCCCTATCAATCTCAATGCACGTGTGAAAATGGCGGCGACGCGCGGCTCCTTATATAGAATCCGAGTCTCGCGATAGAATCCGAGCCTCGCGAGAATCCGACAGCGTCATGATGACGTTCGGGCGCGCTCGGGTTAACCGAGCAAGGCGGGAAGATCCGAGTCGCTCGGACCCGTGAAAAAAAACATGAAGTTCGTGCGGGTTCGGATTCAGAGAAACCGAACCCGCTCATCTCTACATCAGACCTGACGATATCGCTAGCGACACCATGCATGCTAATGAACATGATTATTAAGACCTTCATTAACATCATTGCAGTCTGTGTGGGCTGACGGGGATTTGTTTCGATGTCGGTACAAATGCCCGTCGCTCAAATGTGTACCCAGCATTAGAAATAGGAATAAAAACAGCTGAGGAGATCTTGGTCAGGGTGGCTCCAATCAGTATCCAGGCAGCCATTCATTTGAGCTCTCCAGATCATAGTGTTATACACTATACACACTGTAAGATTATCTGTCCAATCTGGCCGGTTGGAAAGAAAATCTGGCAATGTCTGGGATTCAAATGACAATCAAACATTTGCTCCCAAAATCCAGAACATGGCCACACATGGGTGTTTGGATAAATTAGTTAAATCAAACGGATTTAACTAATTTGTCTGAATAACGATTTGTGTCTGTTTTCCAGGGTTTGGGCAAATGGTCAGTTGTCATTTGATCCCAGACATTACCAGATTTTCACACCAACCAGATAATATTATAGTGTGTATCCAGCAGCCACATCACGTTGATAAGGATTTTCATTTTTTTAAATGTGGCAATCATTTACACTGCAAAACCAGGCTGATCTTGCAGTGTAAATGATTACCACTTTAAAAAAAACTACAACACCTTACCAAATCTCTCACTTTCTGAAACTCTCACTATGTTACATTTGGCCCTGGGAATTTGTTTAATCGTGGAACAAAATAGCAAAATCTTCACATCTTGGGTTTCAGATTGCTGATGTGTGGGGCCTTTACTGTTTGTTCTGACTCCATATTGCTCAGCTACAGTTACAATCCTGTGTGCTGCTTATTGGATGTTTCAGCCCTTATATGAAGTTTCCCTAAACACTCTATTATAGTTTATTCATACAGATGTGCTCCATCCCCCGTATTTTTATTTTGGTGTTGGATCTATATCTCCCTCTGTATTTGGTTTTGCCAAAATCGCCTTGCTTGTTTCAGTTTTGGATCTGTATTTTTTTAAATCATAAAAACAGCTAAAATCACAGCATTAGTGGGTGTTTTTGTTCGTACAGTACTATTAACCTCAACAACTTTCATTTCCAGTCAATTTTGACCACCTCACAGATCACAATATTGTTTTCATCCATATTTGGCCAAAGGCTGCAGTGAACTGGCTGGTTACTAACCAACAGGTTACCACAAACACACTGCATTTTATAGCACATCTATGAGACATTGGCACACAGCAGTGCAGAAATGAAAAGTGGTGTAAGATGGAATTGTCCTTAGGCTCTTCCAGCCACCCTTATGTTAACAAACCAAACACTTCAGTGACAGGGACTGACACTTTTGTGGCTGAAGTGCTTGCTTTGTTTGAGTCCCCACAAATCAATTTTTTGGACTACCACCAATCACTAATGATGAGGTTGATGATGAGGGTGTTAATTACATTATAATCTTGTAAAATAAATTTCATGAACTCGGCGCAAATGTCACAACATGGAGGAGGTGCCTAGATGGCTAACATCGCTACCTCTACTAACTTTCATCTCACAAATGGAGCCGATGCCTTCACAAACATTGTCAGGCTTTGGGTAAAAATAATTCCAGACCCAAAAGGTAGCTTTTTTGGTCTTATACCCAGGCATCACAATGGCTTACTTTTTATCACGGCCAAGAACTGCAGCCACTGGTGGTCTCATCCTGTTCCACTTCCACACATGAATACTCAATTTAGAAACATAGAAACATAGAATTTGTCGGCAGATAAGAACCACTTGGCCCATCTAGTCTGCCCCTTTTTTTTTTTTTTTTACATTATTTTTATCTCTAACCTTATTTGATCCTTATTTCTTTGTAAGGATATCCTTATGTCTATCCCATGCATGTTTAAATTGCTCTACTGTCTTAGCCTCTACCACCTCCGATGGGAGGCTATTCCACTTGTCCACTACCCTTTCTGTGAAATATTTTTTCCGCAATAATTTTTCCCCTGAACCTCCCCCCTCCAGTCTCAGTGCATGTCCTCGTGTCCTATTGCTTCTCTTCATTTGGAGAATGTTTCCCTCCTGGACTTTGTTAAAACCCTTGATATATTTGAAAGTTTCTATCATGTCCCCCCTTTCCCTTCTCTGCTCCAAACTATACATATTGAGATTTCTTAGTCTTTCTGGGTAAGTTGTGTGATGTAGGCCATGCACCATTTTAGTTGCCCTCCTTTGTACAGTTTCTAATGTATTAATATCCTTTTGAAGTTATGGCCTCCAGAACTGAATACAGTATTCTAGATGGGGCCGTACCAATGACCTATATAGTGGCATTATTACTTCTTTCTTTCTGCTGCTGATTCCTCTCCCAATGCAGCCAAGCATCTGACTAGCCTTCCTCATTGCCTTGTTACATTGCTTACCTGCCTTTAAGTCATCTGAAATAGTGACTCCTAGATCCCTTTCCTCCTCAGTTGTTTCCAGTATAGTGCCATTAATACTATATTTAGCCTTTGGATTTTTGAGACCCAAGTGCATGATTTTGCATTTTTTGGTATTAAACTGTAATTGCCACACTCTTGACCATTTCTCTAGTCTACCTACATCCTCAATCATTTGTTTTACCCCACCTGGTGTGTCTACCCTGTTGCATACCTTTGTGTCATCTGCAAAAAGGCATACTTTCCCTTTAAAGCCATTTACAATGTCACCAATAAAGATATTAAAAAGCACCGGTCCAAGTACAGATCCCTGGGGTACTTCACTGGCAACATTTCCCTCCTGTGAATGCACTCCATTTACCACAACTCTCTATTTTCTATCCTTCAACCAAGATCTTATCCATTCAATAATCCTAATATCCAATCCCAAACTTCCAAGATTATTTAGGAGTCTGCGATGTGGGAAAGTGTCAAAAGCCTTACTAAAGTCTAGATAAGCTATATCCATGGCTCCACCTTTATCCATCACTTTAGTCACACAGTCAAAAAAGTCAATAAGATTTGTTTGACATGATCTCCCCCCAGTGAATCCATGCTGTTTGGGATCCTGTAAATTGCCGGATTTTAGATAATCTACAACTCTTTCTTTTAAGATTGTTTCCATCAATTTCCCTACTACTGATGTAAGACTCACTGGTCTGTAGTTGTTTGCCTCTTCCTTGCTTCCACTTTTGTGCAGTGGGACTACGTTTGCTCTTTTCCAGTCCTCTGGAATTTCTCCTGTAGCTAATGACTTGTTGAATAATTCTGTCCATGGTGCTACCAGCACCTCTAAGTTCTTTTAGTATCCTTGGATGTATCCCATCTGGCCCCATAGATTTGTCCACTTTCAGCTTTGAGAGTTCTGTTAGGACCTTCTCCTCTGTAAATGTACTTGTGTCATTTTCCTGAATATCCCTGAAACTTAACTGTGGCCCCTTCCCCTCTCTTTCAGTAGTAAATACTGAGCAAAAATAATCATTAAGATGATCTGCTATTACATTGTCTCCCTCAGCAAGACTCCCAGTCTCTGTCTTTAGTTTTATTATTCCGCCTTTTGTTTTTCTCCTTTCGCTTATATACCTAAAAAAAAGTTTTGCTGTCTAACAAGATATATCTCTTTGTCTTCATTATTTTGTGTCTGCTTATATTTCCTAAAAGCCATCTTTTTTTTCTTTCACAATATTTGCTACTTCTTTCGCAGACCACACTGGCTTCCTTTTCCTTGTGTTTTTCCTAACACTTTTGATACAAAGGTCTGTTGCCTTTAATATTGCACATTTTAATGTTTCCCACCTCTCCTGCACGGCTTCCAAGTTCCTCCACTCTGCCAAAGAATCGCTTACACATTTTCCCATCCCTACAAAATCAGCCTTCCTAAAATCCAACACCTTTGTTTTTGTATGGGACAAGTCAGTCTCTGTCTTAATGCTGAACCATACTGCTTGATGATCACTGGATCCCAGGTTTTCACCCACTTTTACGTCCGATATTCTGTCTCCATTTGTAAGTATTAAGTCTAATATAGTCTAATTGTAAGTATTAAGTCTAATATTTCTATTATGCCCTCATCACCATCTTTACTTGTACTGCTCCCCACATGTGCAGAAGTGGTGGAAGGAAGTAAAAGAGGCTTCTCTATGAGGACAGTGTGAGAAATGTCAGATTCACACATCGCTGACATGTACACCACTAAACGTTCCTAAGCAATGTGTGAAATTTTTAAATGTTTGTTTTACTGCCTTAGTGGTTTTCATTTATTACACCTCTTCTAGACTCTGAGTGAAAAGTTCTTGCATCATCTTGAGAGGCAGAAGAAGATGCCTCACTGACAGTTGCAGAACCACCACTCATAAATAAAGGCCAAGGCCTGAGCCTTTCCTTGCCACTGTATGCAGAAAATGGCATGTTGGCAATTTTATGTTTCTCTGCAGCTAACTTTCCTTTTGATGTTTTTTTCTTTACCACTGTAAAATTAAATTGCTTCTTTGTTTTTACAGTACACGCCTTGACTTAAGCTCTCTATGACCTTGGCCTTCGTCCCTAGTAGATGACGTTGACAGACTTGTATCGTCATGACCGATGGCAGCAGCTGCAGCACTAGTATGTGCTTCCTGCTCTCCTCTCAATTGATTGTCCTCCACATCAACAAACATAAATAAAGTGGGGTACGGCACACACCACAATTTGTACAAATTTTTTTTTCAACTTTGTTCAAAAATGACGTTGTGGAGTCACCCCGCTTCTGTGAATGCACTGGGGTAGCACCTACAACATCAGAATATGTGTATGAATATTAAGCTGCAGTACTACCTGCAGCACCACAATACATGTATGAAAATGTCAATGTATACCACCTACAACGTCACAATACATGTATGAATATTATACTGCAATCTGTATATGTGTACACAGTACTTGTACTGTATATGAAAAATAGTAGTATAGTACACTGGGGTACAGCCAGGGCTATTTTTTGGCAGAAATGCTCCAGAATGCCGTTCCTGAAGGCCTTGTGAATAATATCATCACTAGGAACAGAGTTCCAGAACGTCCTGGCTGCCGGCACCAACAACGTTTTTTTTATTTATTTTTTTATTTAGGTGGACAGGTCTGGGGGTTGCACAACAACAAGTCCCCCCAGCCCCCGTAATGGCTTGGGAGCACCAGGGGCTGTGGGAGAGCCCACTGTGTAAAAAAGCTCACACAAAATAGCCACCACTAAGCAGGAGACAGATGCTAGATGTCAAATAGGACCTCTAACATCTGTCTCCTGCTCTGCGGTGGCCATTTTGGGTGGGATTTTTTTTACATGGCAGGCTCCACCACAGCCCTGGTACTCTCTCTAGAGCAGGAAACCCTTTGGCAGTGAGCAGGGAACCCCCTTGCCAACCACGGAGCAGGAAACCTCTTGGAAATGAGCAAGAAACCCCTTGGCAATGAGCTTGAGACCCCTGGCAGCGAGCAGGAAAACCCCTTCATAACAAGCATAAAACCTTTGGCAACGAGCACAAAACCCGTGGCAATGAGCATGAAACCCCTGGCAGCAAGCAAGTAAACCCATTGGCAATGAGCAGGAAACCCATTGGCAATGAGCATGAGACCCCTGGCAATGAGCAGGAAACCCCTTGGCAATGAACAGGAAACCCCTTGGCAACGAGCATGAGACCCCTTGCAGTGAGCAGGAAACCCCTTGGCAATGAACAGGAAACCCCTTGGCAACGAGCATGAGACCCCTTGCAGTGAACAGGAAAACCCCTTGGAGACGAGTATGAGAACCCTGGCAGCAAGCAGGGACACCCCTGGCAATGAGCATGGAAGCCAGAGCATGAAACCCATGGCAAGGAGCATGGAATTCTTGGCAACAAGCATGAGACCCCTGATAACGAGCAGGTAATTTCAAAGTAACTAGAAGCCTTACTGTGGGGCATACAGTAATTTGAAAGGGTCATTATTGTATGTGGGGAATAACTGTTTGGCATATTGTGTATTAGACATTATGGTGTATGGCATATTATATAATGGGCGATACCTTGTGTTGCATATTGTGTAATGGGCATTTCTGTGTGTGGCATATTGTGTAATGGGCATTATGGTTCGTCATTGTGTAATGGGCATTATGGTGTGTGGCATAATGAGTAAGGGGCATTACAGTGTGTCACATATTGTGTAAGGGGCATGAATCAGGATTATTATTTTTCCTGTGGTGGCCAATATCTAGGCATGCAGGTTTCAAATCTGGGGTATACGGTAGTATTTTCCTGCAAGGCCACGCCCCTTAATGAGACCACACACCCTTTTTGGGACACACACGCAAATTCACTATTCTTAAGTAGGGAAAATATTTACAGGTATATGCAATTGCGGTCGAATTCCGACTGGAATTCGACCATTTTTAAATTCGACACAATTCGACTGTCTAATTCCGGCCGCAGGGGCCGGAATTCGACATATTCAATAAAAAACGGATTCGACAGTCCCGCTGACGAAAATCGGACCAATTGACGGATAAAGTGCGTCCTGGATTCGACTTTTCCGACGGCGCAAAAATGGTTAAAAAATACAGGAAAAAATTGCGTGGGGTCCCCCCTCCTAAGCATAACCAGCCTCGGGCTCTTTGAGCCGGTCCTGGTTGTAAAAATACGGGGGGGAAATTGACTGGGGATCCCCCGTATTTTTAGAACCAGCACCGGGCTCTGCGTCCGGTCCTGGTGCAAAAAATACGGGGGACAAAAAGCGTAGGGGTCCGCCATATTTTTTGAACCAGCACAGGGCTCCACTAGCTGGGGAGATAATGCCACAGCCGGGGGACACTTTTATACCGGTCCCTGCGGCCATGGCATTAAAACCACAACTAGTCACCCCTGGCCGGGGTACCCTGGAGGAGTGGGGACCCCTTCAATCAAGGGGTCCACCCCCCCAGCCACCCAAGGGCCAGGGGTGAAGCCCGAGGTTGTCCCCCCCATCCAAGGGCTGCGGATGGGGGGCTGATAGCCATGTGTAAAAATAAAAGAATATTGTTTTTTGCAGCAGAACTACAAGTCCCAGCAAGCCTCCCCCGCAAGCTGGTACTTGGAGAACCACAAGTACCAGCATGCGGGGGTAAAACGGGCCCGCTGGTACCTGTAGTTCTACTGCAAAAAAAATACCCAAATAAAAACAGGACACAGACACCGTGAAAGTAAAACTTTATTACATACATGCCGACACACATACTTACCTATGTTGACACGTCGACTCTGGCCACGTCTCCGTCTGTCAACAGAATCCCGGGTACCTGAAAATAACATTATACTCACCTAAATCCAGTGTCCTGTTCTTTTTTTGTAATCCACGTGCTTGGCAAAAAAACAAACCGCATTTACCCGATCCACACTGACTGAAAGGGGTCCCATGTTTACACATGGGACCCCTTTCCCCGAATGCTGAGACCCCCCGTGACTGCTGTCACAGAGGGTCCCTTCAGCCAATCAGGGAGCGCCACGTCGTGGCACTCTCCTGATTGGCTATGCGCGTCTGAGCTGGCAGACAGTGCATCGCACAGCCGCTGCATTCGTTTCAATGGTGGGAACTTTGCGGTCAGCCGCTGACCGCGAGTAACCCCACCGCTGACCGCAAAGTTCTCACCATTGAAACTAATGCAGCGGCTGTGCGATGCGCTGTCTGCTAGCTCAGACGCGCATAGCCAATCAGGAGAGTGCCACGACGTGGCGCTCCCTGATTGGCTGAAGGGACCCTCTGTGACAGCAGTCACGGGGGGTCTCAGCATTCGGGGAAAGGGGTCCCATGTGTAAACATGGGACCCCTTTCAGTCCGTGTGGATCGGGTAAATGCAGTTTGTTTTTTTGCCAAGTACGTGGATTACAAAAAAAGAACAGGACACTGGATTTAGGCAAGTATAATGTTATTTTCAGGTACCCCGGATTCTGTCGACAGACGGAGACGTGGCCAGAGTCGGCGTGTCAACATAGGTAAGTATGTGTGTCGGCATGTATGTAATAAAGTTTTACTTTCACGGTGTCTGTGTCCTGTTTTTATTTGGATTTTTTTTTGCAGTAGAACTACAGGTACCAGCGGGCCCGTTTTACCCCCGCATTCTGGTACTTGTGGTTCTCCAAGTACCAGCTTGCGGGGGAGGCTTGCTGGGACTTGTAGTTCTGCTGCAAAAAACAATATTCTTTTATTTTTACACATGGCTATCAGCCCCCCATCCGCAGCCCTTGGATGGGGGGGGGGGACAGCCTCGGGCTTCACCCCTGGCCCTTGGGAGGCTGGAGGGGGGGGGGACCCCTTGATTGAAGGGGTCCCCACTCCTCCAGGGTACCCCGGCCAGGGGTGACTAGTTGTGGTTTTAATGCCACGGCCGCAGGGATCGGTATAAAAGTGTACCCCGGCTGTGGCATTATCTCCCCAGCTAGTGGAGCTCGGTGCTGGTTCAAAAAATACGGGGGACCCCTACGCTTTTTGTCCCCCGTATTTTTTGCACCAGGACCGGACGCAGAGCCCGGTGCTGGTTCTAAAAATACAGGGGATCCCCTGTCAATTTTCCCCCCGTATTTTTACAACCAGGTCCGGCTCAAAGAGACCGAGGCTGGTTATGCTTAGGAGGGGGACCCACACGCATTTTTTTTTCCGGGTTTTTAACCCATTCCATTAAAAAAAAAAAAAAATATATCTATATATATAAATAATACTTGTGGCTCCTAAATAGACAAACCAAGTACCCAGTGGCGTAACTAACTACTGCCCCCGCAGTCCTCGCGGTGGCTTGGGGGCGAGGGGCTGCGGGGGCGCCACTGATTTAGAACAGATTGACATGCGGACGAGCGTCCGCATGTCAATCTGCGGTCTCCTCTCCCTCCCTGCTGTGTTGGAGGGACACGGAACGCACATCGCGCGTCTCTCCTGTGTCCCTCCCTGGCTATCCCCCGGCCGGTCTAAGGAAGTGCCGTTCGTGAGCTCTGATTGGCTCACGAACCGGCACTTCATTTATTAGACCAGCCGGGGGGAGAGCCAGGAGGGACGCAGGAGAGACGCGCGATGCGCTCCGTGTCCCTCCAACACATGTGGGGGGGGGGGAGCAGGCACTTTGGGCATATACCTGGCACTGGGGGCATATACCTGGCACTGTGGGGGGGAGACCTGGCACTTGGGGCATATACCTGGCACTGTGGGGGGAAGATCTGGCACTGGAGGCATATACCTGGCACTGTGGGGGCAGATCTGGCACTGGGGGCATATACCTGGCACTGTGGGGGCAGATCTGGCACTGGGGGCATATACCTGGCACTGTGGGGGCAGATCTGGCACTGGGGGCATATACCTGGCACTGTGGGGGGAAGATCTGGCACTGGAGGCATATACCTGGCACTGTGGGGGGAAGATCTGGCACTGGGGGCATATACCTGGCACTGTGGGGGCAGATCTGGCACTGGGGGCATATACCTGGCACTGTGGGGGCAGATCTGGCACTGGGGGCATATACCTGGCACTGTGGGGGGAAGATCTGGCACTGGAGGCATATACCTGGCACTGTGGGGGGAAGATCTGGCACCGGGGGCATATACCTGGCACTGTGGGGGCAGATCTGGCACTGGGGGCATATACCTGGCACTGTGGGGGGAAGATCTGGCACTGGAGGCATATACCTGGCACTGTGGGGGAATATCTGGCACTGGGGGCATATACCTGGCACTGTGGGGGAATATTTGGCACTGGGGGGAGCAGGCACTGAGGGGGCATATGTGGCACTGTGGGGGAATATTTGGCACTGGGGGGAGCAGGCACTGAGGGGGCATATGTGGCACTGGGGGCATGTACCTGGCACTGTGGGGGAATATCTGGCACTAGGGGCATATACCTGGCACTGTGGGGGAATATCTGGCACTGGGGGCATATGTGGCACTGGGAGCATGGCCCTAGCAACAAGCACTACCCCCTAGCAACGAGCATGACACCCAGTGCATGAAACCCCTGGCAACGAGCATGACACCCTGAGCATGAAAACCCCTGGCACCGTGCATGGAACCAAGAGCATGAAACCCCTGGCAACGAGCAGGTAATTTAAAAGTAATTAGAAGCCTTACTGTAGAACTTAATGTGTAATGGGCATTACGGTGTGTGTCATAATGTATCACGGACATTGCGGTGTGTGTCATAATGTATCAGGCATTACGGTGTGTTGTATACTATATCACGGGCATTGTGGTATGTGGTATAATGTCTCAGGATCATTGTGGTGTGTGTCATACTGTGTCACAGACATTGTATGTGCTATAATGTATCAGGGCATTGCAGTGTGTAGCATAATGTATAACGGGCATTGCGATTCCTGTCATAATGTGTCACAGGCATTACGGTGTGTGGCATAATGTGTCTGGGGCATTACAGTGTGTGCATATTGTGTCATGTGCATTATTGTGTGTGGAATAATGTGTAAGGGCCATTGCAGTATGTGGAATAATGTATACTGGGCATTACTATAAGGAGGAAAAATGACAAATAATGTAAGGGGCATGAATCAGGATTATTTTTCCTTCCTGTGGTGGCCAACGTCTGGGCGTGCAGGTTGCAAAACTGGGGTATAAGGTAGTCTTTTCCTGCAATGCCACGCCCTCCACACAAAGCCACGCCCATTTCAACAAAGCCACACACCCTTTTTGTCGGCGCGCGCTAGCGGCGCGCGCATTTTTCTACCTTTACTAGTGCCAATTACGGGGGGTATGGGGGGGGGGGGCGCCAAAGGATTTTTGGGCTTGGGGGAGAAAAATTTCTAGTTACGCCACTGCAAGTACCTAATCCCTTTTAATATAAATAGATATGCTATTAGCAATAAAAAAAACACAAAAAAAACATGTTTTACATTTTTTTTATTAGATTCCGCCAGGAAAGTGAGGCGGAATGAAATTGACGAAATTACTGTCAAAAAGCACTGTTGTCGAATCGACATTCTTCAACTGAATATACTTTTGTCGAATTGCCGCATTTTTACCACTGCAGACATGTCGAATTTAGAAAATGTCGAATTGCAAAAAGTCGAATCTGAAACGTCCGTTTTTTTGTCGAAAAGTACTGTATTGCATTGTCGAATCCAATTCGACATGGATTTTTTGTCGAAAACGGCACGTTTTTCGACTTTTGCGGCAATTCGCCGGCAATTGCATCTACCCCCTAGTTTTACAAAGGAGTCCCCGCCCACTGTAGCTCCTCCCAGATTACCAACAGCTCCACACACAGCTGCCCACCCCTGGGAGTTACTGAATTTATTTTTTTACAAAAATAAAACTGGGTACAGCAAATAAAATATAGATTTTTTTTTTTAAATTATATTTTTAGCTTTTTTTTTTACATAGGGGCAGAGCCCCAAGATGGAAAGCCTGTGCCCAACCCCCATATACGCTCTCCTCACCAGTCCATAAATTATATACAGTACCCCCTCTTCACCAGTCAGTGCCCCATATGCCCCCTTCTCATCAGACTGTGCTCCATATACTTCCTCCTCACCAGACTGTGCCCCATATACTCCCTCCTCACTAGACTGCTCCTCATATACGGCGGGCGAGCCGTGCAACCGCACGGGGCACCCACCACAGCACTTCTGATGCTCTTTGATTCCCCCTCCTCCCGAGTACCCAGCTCAGGGGTCGGAGTTTCGCGGAATGATGCGGGTGCATCGTGACGTCACAACGCAATCGCGTCATTCCGCGAAACTCTGCCCCCTTAGCTGGGTACTCAGGAGGAGGGGGAGCCAAGCTACAGGAAAGGCCGGCGTGACGAAGACGAGGGAGAGGTGGCCGAAAAGCGGGAAGAACTGCTTCAAACGTAAGTCAGTCTCTCTCTCTCTCCCCCCCTCCTCTGCCACCTGCCAGAATGGGGACACTTGTCTGCTGTATTGTGTAAAATGGGGACACTTGCTTGCCGTATTGTGGAAACTGGGGACTCTTGCCTGCCGTAGTGTGTAAAATGGGGACACTTGCCTGCCATATTGTGTAAAATGGGGACTCTTGCCTGCCTTACTATGTAAAATGGGACTCTTGCCTGCCGTATTGTGTTAAATGGGGACTCTTGCCTGCCGTATTGTGTAAAATGGGGACACTTGCCTGCCGTATTGTGGAAAATGAGGACACTTGCCTGCCGTATTGTGGAAAATGGGGACTCTTGATTGCTGTAATGTGTAAAATGGGGACTCTTGCCTGCCGTAATGCGAAAAAGGTGGACTCTTGCCTGCCGTAATGTGTAAAATGGGGACACTTGCCTGCCGTAATGTGTAAAATGGGGACTCTTGCCTGCCGTAATGTGTAAAATGGAGACTCTTGCCTGCCGTAATGTGTAAAATGGAGACTCTTGCCTGCCGTATTGTGTAAAATGGGGACTCTTGCCTGCCGTATTGTGTAAAATGGGGACTCTTGCCTGCCGTATTGTGTAAAATGGGGACTCTTGCCTGCCGTATTGTGTAAAATGGGGACTCTTGCCTGCCGTAATGTGTAAAATGGGGACTCTTGCCTGCCGTATTGTGTAAAATGGGGACACTTGCCTGCTGTATTGTGGAAAATGGGGACAGTTGCTTGCCGTATTATGTAAAATGGGGACACTTGCCTGCCGTAATGTGTAAAATGGGGACTCTTGCCTGCCGTATTGTGTAAAATGGGGACACTTGCCTGCTGTATTGTGGAAAATGGGGACACTTGCCTGCTGTATTGTGTAAAATGGGGACACTTGCCTGCCGTATTGTGTAAAATGGGGACACTTGCCTGCTGTATTGTGGAAAATGGGGACACTTGCTTGCCATATTGTGGAAAATGGGGACACTTGCCTGCCATATTGTGGAAAATGGGGACACTTGCTTGCCGTATTGTGGAAAATGGGACATTTGCCTGCCATATTGTGGAAAATGGGGACTCTTGCCTGCCGTATTGTGGAAAATGGGGACTCTTGCCTGCCGTATTGTGGAAAATGGGGACTCTTGCCTGCCGTATTGTGGAAAATGGGGACTCTTGCCTGCCGTATTGTGGAAAATGGGGACACTTGCCTGCTGTATTGTGTAAAAAGGGGACACTTACTTGCCGTATTGTGGAAAATGGGGACTCTTGCCTGCCGTATTGTGTAAAATGGGGACTCTTGCCTGCCGTATTGTGTAAAATGGGGACACTTGCCTGCCGTATTGTGGAAAATGGGGACACTTGCCTGCCGTAATGTGTAAAATGGGGACTCTTGCCTGCCGTAATGCGAAAAAGGTGGACTCTTGCCTGCCATCATGTGTAAAATGGGGACACTTGCCTGCCATCATGTGTAAAATGGGGACACTTGCCTGCCGTATTGTGGAAAATGGGGACACTTGCCTGCCGTATTGTGGAAAATGGGGACACTTGCCTGCCGTTGTTAGGTTCCTGGTGCTCAGAACAAGGGAGATGTTCATGAAGTGAGTCCAGAGCACCAGGACGTAACGCTGGGAAAGGGGAATGGAAAGGGAATAGCCCCTGGCGCCCTAACTCTGTTGCCTCACCCGTGCTATCGGAAATCCCTTGCGAGACTATGGTTTCTTGAGCCCTTGGCAGCCACGTTTGAAGGGCGGATTATGTCTGCCCAACTCCGGTGCCCCCCGGTCTTAATGAGAGACAAAGGGAAATCCGAGGCAGAATGATAACAAAAGGACCTCTAACTAAGCAAACAGGCCAGGGGCTACAAGCTAACTAAAAACCTAAAGTATGTGCGGAGAAACCGCCAAAGGAAAAGAACAACAAAGGAAATGCTGATCACACGCCGACACAATACCTTTGTGTACCGGCGGTGACAGCATAAGCAGAACCCTCTGCAAAACACCAGGGACAGAAACAATAATGGAATACCGCGGCCTAGGCCAACGGACGCGGGAGAGCCGCTACTCACGGAACCGGTACGAATACTGGCAAACGGACAGGAACTTCTAATGCTGCCGACACCGACTCTCAGAACTGGAGGACAGGCAGAATCCCAAACGACAGACCGGTGGACACCAGGAAGCCAGAAGACTTGACCAGGGACAGGCAAAGCCACTGGAACTCAGGGCAGGAACGCCTAACAGCAGGACACGGGATCAGACACAGGAATCGACACAGGGACTGACACAGGAATCGACACAGGGACTGACACAGGAATCAACACAGGGACTGACAGGAACCAGCTCAAACTTCAAGCAGACTGCGAACCAAGGAATATCACCAGCATCTGTGAATTGCAAACAGCCAGCATATAACAGAGAGGCCTAATTAATAATCCCATGCAGCTGCCTTGTTGCATGATTCCAAACTGACAAAATGCAATTAGCAGCCAGGTGAGGCTGAACACATGGGAACAAGCTGCAATTACACAGACTCACCAGCGGCAGCAGACAAGAGTATTCTAAAACAGAGCAACAGGAAATCCTGGCATGCAAGACAACTTTATAAACATAAAATAGGAATGAACCACTACCTGTGGTTCATAACAGTATCCCCTCCTTAAGGGTGAGCTCCGAGCACCCCATGACACCCACGGGGAACATAAACAGAAGTATAACATGAAATACAGAACAAAACTGCAAAACAGGAATGAGCCACAGCCGTGGCTCATAACATTACCCCCCCCCTTGAGGAGGGGTCAAAAGACCCCAAAATTCAGACTATCCAGAACAAGGGATACAAAAAAAAAAACCTGACACACTGGTCTAACAGACAAGAAAACAAAAAACAAGCTGTAGCAACAACTTGTTACAGTGCCCTCCCCTTGATGGTGGCCACTGGACACAAGACAAGGGAAAAAAAAAATCTCTATATTTTTTTTTTTATCAAGGCAAGAGTCAAAAATTATTTCTTTTTCTTCTTCTTCTTCTTCTTTTTACAAAGCTCTTTAGGTCTGACCAAGGTAATTCCCCAAACATTGTCTGAACTGATGGTACCACCCAGCAAGGCTGCGTTCAAATCAGAGACAGGTCTCTTACCCTTGGGAGCTGAACTTTCTGGTAAAGTACTATCATTAGAAGAAGAAGTCAAAAAAGCACATCCTGCAGTCAAAACAACGGGCTGGGACTCTTGTGCCGAGTTTACAGTATTTGGTGGACTCTCAGCAGACAAGACGGGTGACTTAGAGGAACCTGAACCAATTTCTTTGGAACCGTATCTTTTAACAATTGCATCACAGAATGCTAGGGGATCCTGAAGAATGGGATCTTCAGCTTTCATTAGGCTGGTCGCCCACTCAGAAGGCTCTCCTCTAAAAGAATAAATCAGATAGAGCCCAAGGTTTTCTGAAGTGATGCCCAGAAATGGTCTAGACAACATAATAATGTAATAGTGTTTGAAAAGCGCCAGAAATTGGGCGAAGTCCCCATCAAAGGTTATGGATGTTGAGATATCAGAGTCAGGATCTGTTTCCTTCTCATCTGACTGACTGGAGTGCTTTGCTAGGACCTGGTCACTATTGACCTTACTCGAGGCTGAGACTCTCTGAACCCCACCCGGGGCTGAGACTTTCTGAACCCCACCCGGGGAAGTGATTTCTGAACCCCACCCGGGGCAGTGACTTTCTGAACCCCACCCGGGGCAGTGACTTTCTGAACCCCACCTGGGGCAGTGGCCTCCGGGAACCCCGCTGGGGCAGTGGCCTCCGGGAACCCCGCTGGGGCAGTGGCCTCCGGGAACCCCGCTGGGGCCAGCACCTCGGATTCTTTTACTGGGACCGGGCCGTTGGCCTCCCTAACAGGGATCGGGCCATCGGCCTCCCTCTCTGAGTCGATAATTATCGAAAGTTCTCCCGGGACTATGACTTCCGGGACTTTTGCTGAAGCAATAATGTTCAGATCCTCCACTAATGCTATGCTTCTTAAGTTCTTTCCTGGGGAAGCGACTTCTAGACCCTTCTTTGGGGCTGCGTCTCTCGAGACCCCACTTGGGGATATTACTTTAAAGATCCCTTCTGGGGTTTTGCTTCTCGAGTTCCCCTCAAGAACTATGGTTTTAGAGACCCTTTCTAGGGTTGCGCTTTTCAAGTCCCTACCTGGGGTAACAGCTTCTGAGACCCCTTCCGGTATGGACACCTGAACTATAATATTTGATGTCCCTCTATAAGCTAGGGCATCGGGTACTGCTCCAGCACTCTGGGCATCGGGTACCGCTCCAGCACTCTGGGCATCGGGTACCGCTCCAGCACTCTGGGCATCGGGTACCGCTCCAGCACTCTGGGCATCGGGTACCGCTCCAGGACCCTGGACATCGGGCACCACTCCAGGACCCTGGGCATCGGGCACCACTCCAGGACCCTGGGCATCGGGCACCACTCCAGGACCCTGGGCATCGGGCACCACTCCAGGAACCTGGGCATCGGGCACCACTCCAGGAACCTGGGCATCGGGCACCACTCCAGGGACTTGCAACTCCGCTTCCACAGGAACCTCAAGAGAGGAGAGAAACATTCTCTTTTGATTCCTGAATCTATAATGGGGCTCCCTTGCCCAAGGACCCCAATTATAGGACAGAGAGTTTTTTTGTGTGGGTTGTGTGACAAGTACCTCTGCCACAGTAGAGACAGGAGTAGGTCTTGTATCATGACTCAACTTGGCCAGAGGGCAAGACTCGTCACCACACTTTGGCTTGCGCAACTCACAGGTCTGCAGATAATGGCCTAAACCCCCACAATATAGGCATAAATTTAAGTTTCTGCGACGCAGACGCTCCTCTTCTGAGAGCCTGGGCCGCAGAAAACTTTTAAACCTTTTCTCTTCAATTAAACCAGAGGATTCTCTTGTCACCATACTGTGAACAAGAGTCTCTTTAGAGATAGATGTACTCTCAACGACTTCTGGCAAAATGAGCAAGATTTTAGTCAGAAGGTTTTGCAGTTGCTTTAGGGATTGCTGCAAAACTTCTAGTCGCTCTGGTCTCAAAGCACTGAATACAGAGTTCAGGGCTGCGAGAGATGCCTGCAGGGCTTGCATAGTAGACAAAGGAGGATTTAAAACTAGACAAGACAAGACAAGACAAGGCAAGGCAAGGCAAGACAAGGCAAGGCAAGGCAAGGCAAGGCAAGACAAGGCAAGACTAAATTTTGCTAAACAAAACAAGACTTTTTTTTTTTTTTTTTAAACACCGGACTGGATTCTAAACACCGGACTGGATTCTAAACACCGGACTGGATTCTGCACACTGAATTCTAGACAAGACTGGATTCTAAACACCGGATTGGATTCTGCACACTGAATTCTAGACAGGACTGGATTCTAAACACCGGATTGGATTCTGCACACTGAATTCTAGACAAGACTGGATTCTAAACACCGGATTGGATTCTGCACACTGAATTCTAGACAGGACTGGATTCTAGACTAGACACTGGACTGGGCCAAAAAAGAAAAAAAAGTTTTATTTCTTTTTTTGTGGTATGGCTGGTGATAATGTTAGGTTCCTGGTGCTCAGAACAAGGGAGATGTTCATGAAGTGAGTCCAGAGCACCAGGACGTAACGCTGGGAAAGGGGAATGGAAAGGGAATAGCCCCTGGCGCCCTAACTCTGTTGTCTCACCCGTGCTATCGGAAATCCCTTGCGAGACTATGGTTTCTTGAGCCCTTGGCAGCAACGTTTGAAGGGCGGATTATGTCTGCCCAACTCCGGTGCCCCCCGGTCTTAATGAGAGACAAAGGGAAATCCGAGGCAGAATGATAACAAAAGGACCTCTAACTAAGCAAACAGGCCAGGGGCTACAAGCTAACTAAAAACCTAAAGTATGTGCGGAGAAACCGCCAAAGGAAAAGAACAACAAAGGAAATGCTGATCACACGCCGACACAATACCTTTGTGTACCGGCGGTGACAGCATAAGCAGAACCCTCTGCAAAACACCAGGGACAGAAACAATAATGGAATACCGCGGCCTAGGCCAACGGACGCAGGAGAGCCGCTACTCACGGAACCGGTACGAATACTGGCAAACGGACAGGAACTTCTAATGCTGCCGACACCGACTCTCAGAACTGGAGGACAGGCAGAATCCCAAACGACAGACCGGTGGACACCAGGAAGCCAGAAGACTTGACCAGGGACAGGCAAAGCCACTGGAACTCAGGGCAGGAACGCCTAACAGCAGGACACGGGATCAGACACAGGAATCGACACAGGGACTGACACAGGAATCGACACAGGGACTGACACAGGAATCGACACAGGGACTGACAGGAACCAGCTCAAACTTCAAGCAGACTGCGAACCAAGGAATATCACCAGCATCTGTGAATTGCAAACAGCCAGCATATAACAGAGAGGCCTAATTAATAATCCCATGCAGCTGCCTTGTTGCATGATTCCAAACTGACAAAATGCAATTAGCAGCCAGGTGAGGCTGAACACATGGGAACAAGCTGCAATTACACAGACTCACCAGCAGCAGCAGACAAGAGTATTCTAAAACAGAGCAACAGGAAATCCTGGCATGCAAGACAACTTTATAAACATAAAATAGGAATGAACCACTACCTGTGGTTCATAACAGCCGTATTGTGGAAAATGGGACACTTGCCTGCCATATTGTGGAAAATGGAGACTCTTGCCTGCCGTATTGTGTAAAATAGGGACTCTTGCCTGCCGTATTGTGTGAAATGGGGACTCTTGCCTGCCGTATTGTGTGAAATGGGGACACTTGCCTGCCATTTTGTGGAAAATGGGGATACTTGCCTGCCGTATTGTGGAAAATGGGGACACTTGCCTGCCGCATTGTGTAAAATGGAGACTTTAGCCCGCCGTAATGTGTAAAATGGGGACTCTTGCCTGCCGTATTGTGTAAAATGGGGACTCTTGCCTGCTGTAATGTGTAAAATGGGGACTCTTGCCTGCTGTATTGTGTAAAATGGGGACTCTTGCCTGCCGTAATGTGTAAAATGGGGACTCTTGCCTGCCGTAATGTGTAAAATGGGGATTTGATGTATCAAGGGCATTGCGGTGTATGGCATATTATATATTTTTTTATTGTGGTCGCTGCTCATATAGCCCCTCCTCACCAGACTGTGCCCCATATACATCCTTTCAGTGGCGTTCAGTGGCATCTCACCAGCGCGCTGGTTTGCAGGCCTTCGGAGCTCATGGCCCCAGTCTGCGGCTGCATGAATGCTCTGTCCACGGGCACGGTGCTCATTGTCCTTGTGTACCCCTGAAGTCCATCTATTGTGTACCCACCATCTGTGCAGCATAGGCGCCGCCATGACACTTGCGGTCAGCTGACCTGCAAACACCCAATCCTGCGCTGTATCTGCACACATGATTCCAGCATCCAATGCCTGCTGACCAAGGGGAATAAATCCAGAACATCGGCTAAGTCTCATCGCCTTCAACAATGCGTCACATCCAGTGTACAGCGTCTCTTGGCTCCAGTCTCCTGTCTCCATTGATTTCCTTGCTCCAGTGTCTCTGTGGAACTACAGGCTCCATCCATCCAGCTCTGCTACAACTCCTTCCACAGTCAGCTTCCACCTCTGCATGCAGTAAGAGACTCTCTCTAGGTGCTACTTACCATTCTCACTTGTGTGTTGTTTATCTGCGTTCAGCACTCTGCTATTCCATCTGGCATTTAAAACAACCAGCTTGCAATTTACAAACTGTCTCCTGCTTTGGACTTGCTTGGCTTTGTGGACATGTGCATATATACAGACTGTGTGACTGTAATACTGTTGGTTTCCATACCAATCACTGGAGTTACTATTGCCTGTGTTCACTGTCATCAGTTGCATTATCATTATCTGTATATTTGATCCAGTTACCATCGACTTCCAAGTCGACCATCGATGTTTGCCATCGGCTTCCAGGTCGGTCATCACTGTTCATTTAACTGGTTTACAGATTAACACCTGTGACTGTTCTTACACCTCTGTCAGCTTCTCTGCTCAAACCATCAGTATTGTTATTGTGCTTCAGTGACTCATATATCTGTGTGCTAAATAAATATCATTGCGCACATGCGCAGGAATCTTCTACAGCCTCCTCGTTTCCTCTACCGCACCACTACTGACCCACTAGTGCCCCCTCTGGGAACAGACACAGTTACAGACCTGACAGTTTGTTCAAGGCCCATTGACAATGCTAAATTCCTTTGTCGTATAAACAACCCTTTATGAAGTCTAAGAACACTGTACGCTGTTTACTTAAGAAGTACCGTAATGGTACGCTAGTTGCGTAACGATCGCTCAGCCGTAGGCGAGACGCTCAAGCGTCACGTTCGCTCACGGCCCAGCGATCACAGGACACGTTATTGGCTATGACTAGAGTAATGATTCGCTATGGCGTAGCGGACGCTCGAGACCACGAGGAGATCACCAGCGGCGCAGACGCTCACAACGCTATACCTTTATGTCTAAACCTTATACCAATGAAATACACGGAATACCTTAATGTGAATACAGGGTGTAAGTGCAACCTTGTGTAACCTGACTAACTACAAAGCTGCTTGTGCGTCACCGACGCTCAAGTGAACACTTAACACTATAGGAAATACACAGATACTGGTTTAGGTTCCAAAGCCTATTAACTGTATTATATCTAATATACTTGTAAAAGGGGATAACAGTACAAATGATACACTACAATATAACAGAGACTTCCTAACCACAGAACTAAACAATACTATCTAATACAATACAATACTAGTCTAGGGGAGATACGAGAGAAAGAGAAGGGAAAGAGAGAGAGAGAGAGAGAGAGACGGAGAGAGATGAGAGAAATTGGCTCACAGAAAGACAATGATTACGGAGAGAAACTTACGCACAAGGGTAAACGATCGCATGCGCCTGGACATCCAGCACCCGATTTTCAGCAATGAGAACCGTTGAAGAGTGAAGTTGGATATGGTCGGCCTGCCTATTTATGCCCCACACACAATGCAATCTCATAGTCCCTACAATCCCATTGTCCATTGGATGAAGGAATTCGACCCTGTATCACAACAAAAGGTCATAGGTTGATTCATACAGGTGGGCTGTGACGATTTCAAACAGCTCAGGTGGGTGGGGAACTAGGTTTCCCGCCGCATACCTGAGTATGAGTAAATAGTAGAAATGGACATAAACTTCTTATGTCCATAACTATTCGCACGAGCGATTAATACGCTCCAAACCAACACCGGAATATTGCTAATTAAATACTCTTCCGATGGGTACCAAACACTGCTGTATGATTCCTGTTAGACCCTTCGTACGATACAAAGAGGGATTCCTTAGCTCAGGGACCTTCTATATTAACCAAACTTTCAGAAACTATCAAAGGGACCATGATCTATAAACTACATTAATTGTGAAAATATGTAACGAATGAGTCGCACGCTACGACTACATAAACTCTACCGTAAATACGCATACCGCGCCTGCGAGTGCACGCTATTGCGGGTATGCGCCTTCACGGGAGAGCGTACGCATGCGCAGCACGGACCAGTGTGCGGTGCAAATATGGCAACGTGCATGGGGATATTTTTCTGACTTTGACAGTCCACCCTTTGGCAGTCAATAATAACTGCCACCTTCTAAAACATTTCAAAAGGAGAAAAATATATGTCAGGGGTTAATTCATTTCCATGGTTGGGTGAGGGAGGAGAGAGGAGTAGGTGTGAAGAGGGTATGACCTAGTGTGATAGCAGAAGCATGTGTGTATGAATCCATGTTTGGGGGGTCATGTATCATCGTGCCGTACGTGTTGTACATCAAGCTTCGAGGTATTGCGAAGTATACATTTGAATTCCTTCTTATCCTGTGGTACAGGTCTGTGGATGGGCTGTCAAACTTTACCGAGCTCTTTTCGGATTTTGAACAAAATGGGGAGCACATTTTAGTTGATGATACATGAATGGGGGAGGTATGTGGTTGCTGATATCTGTGCCTGTATTCCCTATCGTCTATGTGTGTCATTACCTGAGGGTTGTAGAGATGAAGATAAAGAACACTTATGGAAAATGCAATGATATTCTATGTCAGGGAAATGTACATCTGTCGTCGAAGTTGTGTTCGGTATCTGTTGAGAGTCGTCTTCTTTGCGCTGTATTGCTCCTTGGGCATGAGCAAATAGCTTTGTCTGAGCCATCAGATTTACAAAAAATGTTGGGCTAGCGTGAGTTTAAAAGTACTAGGGAAACTGGGGATCCATGGCAAAGTTCATCAAGTGTCCATTTCTCAAGTGGTCAAAACTTCATCTTTGGTGCTTGTCTGTTGTCTGTATAGCGTCTCGTCAACTTCCTCGTCCAAGGGGGTCTTTGTATCTTGGAGAAAAGCAGAAAAACAGGTGAAAGAAACGGACCGTATAATCGCATTTTCATCACATTCGGGTTTCTATTATTGGGTCATAAATCAAATCCAGGTTAATTACAGTTTCCTCACTCCTCAAGCTCATCACTCTTGTACTTTGTTTGCACCTCATTAAAGCCTGCCCGCATCTAAATATCAATCCAATCGATATAACGACACCCAAGATACATAGTAGAAACTTTCCAACATCCATTATGACTCCTTGAGCCCAGTCTCCTAAACCGGAGAACCAATTTCGCGGGTTCAACCATGACACCCAACCAGTCAGCTCATTACCTACAGCAGCAAGGGTGAGATTGTGTTTTCGACGAAATTCCCACTTCAATTGGAGAATATCGTCCATCTTTTGGTCTATGACCTCTACCGGATCCTCGGTGCTATTCGTGATATAAGTGCAACACTTTATGCCGTACTGTGTTGCCAATGTAACACAATATCCGCCTGTTACTGCTGTAAGATAATTAAGAACCATCCTATGCTGAACTAGTTCTGTTTTATAAGCTTGAAGTTCTCTTCCAGTGTATCTAAACGTGTCATCATACATTTCAGTGATATTATCTAACAAATTGGCGAGTGCGGAAATGTATCTATAATTCATCACTCCTCGAGCGGTGCGAGTGAAATCTAACGCTACCAGAACCTGAATCCCGGTGGATTCATGGATAAGATCGGAGGCCGGATGCTCTAACCTTTCTGACAGTTGTCTTTTAACTCGGTGCTCGTAATGAGTGTGAGTATAAGGAGCTTGGGCACCACGGTGTATGTCCTTCATTTTGTCATGTGTTACAGTCATCACTTCAGGCAATACTTTTCCAATATAACACAATCCTTCAGAGTTTGGGGCAAGCCACTTGTACGCCTTTCTCCCGCATATGAAATATGCGTCATCGGGGAGAACATATGGGACGGAGAAGGACATGACCATGTTACAAACCTTCCAGGTGAAATCTCCTGACCCTAATTCTTCCATCTGCTTAATGCACGTATCAGTTTGTACGATATGTGCACAGTATCCTGGTGATACCTCTCCAACTCTAGTAATCCTATTTCCTAAGGTATATCGATACCGGAAAGATTTTCCTCTACTGGCTATGTGGCGTACCAGCTCTGTATCTGTAGGCATTCTATCTGCTCTGTGTGAAAAGGTCATGGTAAGGTTGCTCCATGACACTTCCCAATTTCCCGGTTTTCTGGGATTGGAGATATTGAAACATAAGAGGGACCTATCCACATGGTATTGGTGGAGCTTCAAACTAGGAGGGCTGGAGATGTTAAACCTCCGGTCCACCGGTCTCCCACCATTTAGCTCAAGTACCTCCCCTAACGTTAAAGGAAATGGTACTAGCCCTGATTTGCTGTGACCCTGAGGTACTTGAGAGCATACCCAACAATCTGTTTGGTTTAACACGTTACCCACTAAGGAGTGATAGTCACTCAATGGATGCCGGTCTATATGGATATTAAAACTGGATTGGCATTTCTTTATGCATCCATCTTCAACCAGATTATCACAGAGCCTACAGATACAATTTTCTTCAGCTAACAATCCATCACAATTTCTTCTATCGGATCGTTTTCTGATACTCGCCTTTGCTTGTTGGTTTGGTTGATCTTGGAAAACTACGCCTCCATCATCATAATCGGAACCCATTCCAGAACCTCTCTCGACCTCTATGGTACTCTCGCCGGAACAGACTGCTCTGGTCAACATCATGGTTAACATCAAAATCCGGATCACAGTCTCTTGGGGCAAGTCCATCTTTGAGGAGGAAATAGAGAAGAATGAGAAGGGGGAAAAAAGAAATTTCAAGGAAGAGGGGATGGGAAGTGGAGAAAAACAATAAAAGGGAGAAGGGAGTTGACAACTGCTTTCGGTCTTCAAGGCTCAGGTGCCGCCTCAGTCCTCCTGGAACAGACACTCCAGTGATACAACCTCTACCGTCTGTTCCTTATCACGGGACTTCTCTGGATCAGCAACCTTTTTGCAGTGGGATGAATGGACCCAAGTCTCTCTCTCAGCCACCTTCAATGCTGTGGTGCTAGTCAATAAGACCTGGTATGGTCCTTCCCATCTATCAATAAGACAACCTGAGCGTAGAAAATTTCGTATCATTACATAATCCCCAGGTTCAATGTCATGACAATTACTATCTGGTAAATCAGGAATCATCAACTTCAGATTATCATTTTGATTCCTCAACTGCTTACTCATGTTAATCAAGTACTTTACAGTTACTTCATTGTTACATTTCAAATCATCCTGGGGGTTAATCATGACATGCGGTTGTCGACCAAACAAGATTTCAAAAGGAGACAGATTAAGAGGGGACCTGGGAGTGGTTCTGATGCTATACAAAACAATGGGTAAAGCTTCTGGCCACGTCAATCCTGTCTCTGCCATTACTTTACTCAATTTATTTTTAATAGTGCTGTTCACTCTTTCGACCTTCGCGCTCGCCTGTGGACGGTACGGAGTGTGCAGCTTGCTATCAATTCCCATCAACTTACACATTCCTTGAAAGACATCACCTGTAAAATGGGTACCCCTATCACTTTCAATGATTCTAGGGATACCATATCTACATACAAATTCCTGCACAATTTTCTTAGCTGTAAACATAGCGGTATTTGTAGCTGCTGGGAAAGCTTCGACCCAATTTGAGAAAACATCTATACAAACAAGTACATATTTCAAATTTCGACATGGGGGTAATTGAATGAAGTCGATTTGTATTACCTGGAAAGGGCCGCCGGCAGGTGGGATATGGGATGGTTCTGTAGGTATTGCTTTTCCAATATTCTTTCTCAGGCAGGTAAGGCATGACATTGCTCTCTTACTCGCATGAGAGGAGAATCCTGGGGCGCACCAGTATGCTCTTACCAATTTGCACATCCCCTCCTTGCCTAGATGAGTCAGCCCGTGAGCTGCTTCAGCCAGACATGGAAGGTATGCCCTGGGGGCCACTGGTTTACCATGTCCATCCGTCCAGAGCCCTGAGGACTCCTGGCCATATCCCTTTGCCTTCCAGACTGCTCTTTCCTGTGTGGAACACAAATTCTGCATCTCACACAACTTTTGTGTGTTGATGGTATTAAATACCATCAGTTGTGTGGTGTCTGTCTGTATGGGGGTAGCAGCTGCAAGCTTTGCGGCTTCGTCTGCTCGGCTGTTACCAAGGGATACTGGGTCTTGGCTATATGTATGTGCTTTACTTTTGATAACAGCCACTCTGTCGGGTTCCTGTATCGCTGTTAGAAGCCTTTTTATGTGAGCTGCATGCGCTATCGGTGTACCAGCTGCCGTCATGAAATTTCTGAGGCGCCATAGGGCTCCGAAATCATGTACTACCCCGAAGGCGTATCTAGAATCGGTGTAGATATTGGCTGACTTACCCTTAGCCAATTCACATGCTCTGGTTAGGGCGACCAGTTCAGCAACCTGGGCTGAGTGAGGTGGGCCTAGCGGTTCCGCTTCTATGGTGTCTTGGTCATCTACGACTGCGTATCCAGTACACAAGTCTCCCGAGTCTGACTGTCTATGACAACTACCGTCCGTGTAGAACGTGAGTTCTGCGTCTTCCAGTGGGTTGTCACTGATGTCAGGCCTTGCGGTAAAATTTTGGGTCAAATATTCCATACAATCATGTGTATCTCCCTTTGCATTAAATCCTCCTTCCCCATCACTCTCACCTTCCACCCTTTGTGCCTGACCAAGCACACCTGGGAGAAATGTTGCAGGATTTAATGCGCTGCATCTCCTTATGGTGATGTTTACTGGGGCCATTAATGCCAATTCCCATCTTGTAAACCTTGCAGATGAGACGTGTCTGGTTTGGGCAGAATTCAATAAGGCAGATACCGCATGCGGTGTATGGATTGTGAGGTTGTGGCCTAGCACGACATCTTCGCTTTTCGTCACTAGCAATGCTATCGCCGCAACGCTACGCAAGCATGTGGGGAGGGATCGCGCTACCGTGTCTAGCTGGGCGCTGTAGTATGCAATTGGCCTGCTGGCGTCACCGTGTTTTTGGGTTAGTACACCTGCTGCGCACCCAGCACTTTCTGTTCCGTATAGTTCAAAGGGTTTCCCATAGTCTGGCATACCTAGTGCTGGTGCCTGCGTTAGGCACTGTTTGAGTCTCTCAAATGCTGTTTCGGATTCGTCTGTATGCGAAATCCGATCAGGTTTGTTTGAAGAGACCATTTCCTGCAAAGGTAACGCCAATATGGAAAACCCTGGGATCCAATTACGGCAATACCCACACATTCCTAAAAACGTCCTGATCTGTTGCTGGGTTTGTGGCAGTGTCATGTCTCTAATGGCTTGGATTCTATCAGCGGTCAGGTGTCTCAGTCCTTGTGTTAGACAGTGTCCCAAATATTTTACCTTAGTTTGGCATAATTGTAACTTGTCTTTGGAAACCTTGTGACCTGTGTCTGAAAGATGAAACAGGAGTTGTTTCGTATCCTTCAGAGATGCTTCCAGTGAATCTGAACACAGTAATAAATCGTCCACATACTGTATCAATACTGATCCACTGTCTGGTTGGAAAGACTGTAAACAATCATGCAAAGCCTGAGAAAATATACTTGGACTATCTATGAAACCTTGGGGTAACCGAGTCCACGTGTATTGGACTCCTCTGTATGTGAATGCAAACAAATATTGGCTGTCAGGGTGCAGAGGTACCGAAAAGAAAGCGGAGCAGAGGTCAATAACAGTGAAAAATTTGGCAGTGGGAGGAATTTGCATTAGGATGACAGCTGGATTAGGCACTACGGGGAACTGACTCTCAACTATTTTGTTAATCCCCCTTAGATCCTGCACTAGCCTGTAACCCCTCCCCCCACTCTTTTTAACAGGGAAGATGGGACTATTGGCTGTGCTGGACGTTCTTACCAGAATGCCCTGTTGCAGCAAGCGTTCTATTACTGGGAAAACTCCTAACTCCACCTCTGGCTTCAGAGGATACTGTGGGATTTTTGGAGCTATCCTACCATCTTTTACTTGTACAACTACTGGAGCTACGTTTGCCATTAATCCAGTGTCCTGTCCATCTTTTGTCCAAAGTGACTCTGGTATCTGAGATGTCATCTCTTCTACTTGGGATGGGTTCCTATTTGTCATAATGGAATGTGACATTAATTTTGATGGGGAGTCTAACATGTCTCGTACCTCCTGAGCGTGATTCTCAGGTATGTCCAAGAATACACCTTCAGGAGTACAATAAATGACGCAACCCATTTTACATAGTAAGTCTCTCCCCAGGAGATTAGTTGGTGCCGATGCAGCCAGCAAAAAGGAATGCTTGGTATGCAAAGGCCCTATTGTAATCTCGGCTGGTTTGCTAACAGGGTAGTGCTGGACTACTCCTGTTACTCCCATGGCTGGAATTGTCCTACCAGTGGTTCTCATGCCCACTGTCGAATTTATCACTGACTTGGCCGCCCCTGTGTCTACAAGAAAGTTTAAAGTTTTACCAGCTACATCGATTGCAATCTCTGGTTCGCTTCCAAGACTGGCAATCAATTTAACTGGCTGCAGATTACAGGTGTGGCCACACCCCTATTGGGTATGCTGACCTCCCTGAATCCCATTGGCAGCAACTACTTGTGGGGGAGTTAGCTGGGAACTACCAGAGGCCTGCCAGTCTCTGTTCGGGGGATATCTTTTTGTTTCCCCTGTATGTGGCTCAAAACTCCGCCTCTGTGGACCCTGCTCCCAATGTCGTGTGTTGTGTTGTTGTCTAGGGGGTTGAAAAGATCTTTGTACATTCTTTGTTCTACATTCTCGTGCAAAGTGTCCCGGTCTGTTACAAGAAAAACATGTTATTACACTTGCCTTACCCACAGGATTCGGTGGTACATACGCAGGCTGCCTTGTGGTCAGCGCCTGTATACTTACGGACATCAACTTATCACTTTGCGACTCCCTGTGTCTAGTGATGTTTTTGTCGTGATCAACAGCAGCCTCTCTCAAGGTGGACACTGACAGACCTCGCCAACATGGTTGTGTGGTCTGTACCCTAGCTTTTAATGTTTCTTTCAAACCATCCATCAGTACAGATACTGCTACTTCTCGATGGTTTGGGTTGGTCTTAATGTCTTCTATACCAGTGTATTTTGCCATTTCTGATAGTGCCCGGTGGAAATATTCTGCTGCCGTTTCGGACTCCTTTTGCTTAATGGAAAATATTTTATTCCATTTAACAACGGCTGGGAAATACTCCTTTAGCTGTAAATTTATCCTTTTTACATTATCCTGGTCGTACACATCTGTAAGCGGTACATCTTTATCTAGTCCACAATCAGCCAAGAATTTAACTGAGTCGACATTGGAAGGTAAGCAAGCTCTTAGCACTATCTGCCAATCCTTATTATTGGGCTCTAAAGTGTTTCCTAGATCCCTGATGTATTTTTGGCTTGCCACTAAATCTTTTCTGGGGTCTTGGAATTCAGACACTATGGTCCTCAATTCCATTCTAGTGAACGGGCAATACATGGCAATGTTCCTGACGGGTGTGGCTCCTGATGCATCTGTTTTCCCATTGGGAACTACTATCACCTTTACAGGAGCAATTCTAACAGCCTCATTCTGCGTAGATTCTACAACTTGTGGTACAATTGTTTCAGTGTAGTGCATGGTGCCGTACTTACCCGTTGACACGACCTCACCTATCCCTCCGCTAGGGGCCTTCACTAATCTCGTGGGTGGTGCAGTTCCCACTGTGGTTTCTGATATGGTGGCCGCTAGAGAGAGCGCTGAAATTGTTGCCGAATCTTCTTCTTGATCACACTCCTGAGGAAGGTTCAAAACAGGGTACATCTTGCACGGGTTAATACTTGCATGAGTTATTTGGTTAACATCATTAACATTTACAGGGTTACTAAGAGTTTGTGTTTTACAACCCAGTGCGTTTCTCTCCGTAATCAACTTCTCTCCTGCAATGTATGGTGGAGGTGGAGCTGTGGCTATCAGCTTCCTGACTGCCCCAGATCCCGCCGCCAGAGCCAAACCTCTCTGTATCTCACCTTCCTGGTGCCATAACTGTAAGTAATCATGATGCTGAATTCGTCTCTTTGATGATTTTACGAGACATATCCTCCTCCTTAAATTTTGTAACACGTCTGGACTGAAGCTACCTATTCTTGGGAATTTGTCCCTGTCTTGTACAGTCATTCTCTCCCATTCATCACATAAAGATTCTGTGTGACTTCCGTATTTTTCACACATGATGTACCTTGCCGACCCAACGGGTCGGTTCTCTGAATCAACCCGAACCGAGGTTGATCGCCCCCTACCTGAACAACTGGCCCCCATAATCTGCAGGTGTTGCTTACTACTCCTGTGATCTTTATATCACGGTCTTCAGCGAACCCTTACAGCAAACCAAATTGTCCAAAAATAGGCCGGCGGTGGCGGTTTACCGAGTACCCCACTCACTCGCCCACCTCGACCAATACGACCTGATCACACCGATATGGTGCTGGCGTACTCGATACAGGGCCCCTATGGAACCTTCAGTTTACTGGAACATATGAGGGTTACCCGCAGGACACTTACTCTTTCCAGTAAAGGTGGGGTTGTTAGATAGTTCCTGAGTGACCAGCGAACTTCCCTTCCAAAAATAAAAAATTACACAAATCACGTCAGAATGTACAGATAGCGTTTGTGACCACTTTACTCTAATGGTATTAGGTCAGATTACTAACTACTGCACACAATTACGTGCGGTCCAATCGTTCAGTACATAAGCACTACTTGTCATGTACTGAAAGATCAATGGAATCGATGTTTCCGGCCGCGATTCCTTCAGCAAGAGCTTATGGCCTATATGGGTTCTGCACCAACACCCCAGGCGTTGTGCCACTGGACTTTTATAGCGGACCTTTTAGTACCTTACGACCTCCTGGTCTTGTTACCTTCTGTTAATGACCTCCTGGTCTGTTACCTTATGGTCCGCTATACTCTAATGCTCAAATATTATTTAACCAAGGATGCCTCCCTAGCCACCGTATATGTCACTTACACGTGTGTCCCTTGACGAGTACCCGACTTTCCTTTTGGTTCAACCTCTTAAGTTATATAAACTTATGTAATAAAAACACACTCACTCAACACATGTACACTTTGTTTCTATATCTATTTCTGCGCAGAAATTGTCTTCAGTCCAACAGTGTTACTAATTAGGAGCAGGATCTGTTAAACTAAATTTCAGATTTTCCAAAAATAGATTTGCGTTATTTACCGCTGTGCGTTACTTATCGCCTTTGCGCTAATTATCGCTTTGCGCTAATTCAACTTTTCGTGACTTGAGCTACGTGGGCGTAACCAGACGCTACGTTGCGTAATGTACGCTGCGTGCGTCTGCCGTTTGGATTGCGTACGCAAGTCTTTTGTTAGGGACACGTGTACGCAAAACAAAGATCCACCGTAACACAATTTCTACCTTTATCAATGTAGATGATCCCTGATCATCTACCGCACACCACACTGACTGTCTTATCTCCCAGACAAGCCGTGTGTTGGTCTATACTTTAACTATTACCTCTACTATGAAATAACAGCAAATCTCTTTTTGCACTTTCTATCAACTATAAAACTTGGCAAACAGGAATAGTGATATACGAAATTTGAAAAAGAAATGCAGATAAATGTATGTGTGCGTGTATACGCAAGACAGAAGAGAAATAAAACAGTTTTAAAAGACACAAGCGTTTTGTTCTTACTTCCGGTTCCCGGATTCCTTCAGCACTCTTTATCTAAGCGAAGCAGACGCTTATCCCGTCAGCACTGCGAGACAACCTCCCACCCTTTGCTGGGGGGATAATGTCTGCTGATCTACCTAGTGCAGATATGAGAAGGATAGGACGAGTCCCCAATTGACAATGCTAAATTCCTTTGTCGTATAAACAACCCTTTATGAAGTCTAAGAACACTGTACGCTGTTTACTTAAGAAGTACCGTAATGGTACGCTAGTTGCGTAACGATCGCTCAGCCGTAGGCGAGACGCTCAAGCGTCACGTTCGCTCACGGCCCAGCGATCACAGGACACGTTATTGGCTATGACTAGAGTAATGATTCGCTATGGCGTAGCGGACGCTCGAGACCACGAGGAGATCACCAGCGGCGCAGACGCTCACAACGCTATACCTTTATGTCTAAACCTTATACCAATGAAATACACGGAATACCTTAATGTGAATACAGGGTGTAAGTGCAACCTTGTGTAACCTGACTAACTACAAAGCTGCTTGTGCGTCACCGACGCTCAAGTGAACACTTAACACTATAGGAAATACACAGATACTGGTTTAGGTTCCAAAGCCTATTAACTGTATTATATCTAATATACTTGTAAAAGGGGATAACAGTACAAATGATACACTACAATATAACAGAGACTTCCTAACCACAGAACTAAACAATACTATCTAATACAATACAATACTAGTCTAGGGGAGATACGAGAGAAAGAGAAGGGAAAGAGAGAGAGAGAGAGAGAGAGACGGAGAGAGATGAGAGAAATTGGCTCACAGAAAGACAATGATTACGGAGAGAAACTTACGCACAAGGGTAAACGATCGCATGCGCCTGGACATCCAGCACCCGATTTTCAGCAATGAGAACCGTTGAAGAGTGAGCGCTGGATGTGGTCGGCCTGCCTATTTATGCCCCACACACAATGCAATCTCATAGTCCCTACAATCCCATTGTCCATTGGATGAAGGAATTCGACCCTGTATCACAACAAAAGGTCATAGGTTGATTCATACAGGTGGGCTGTGACGATTTCAAACAGCTCAGGTGGGTGGGGAACTAGGTTTCCCGCCGCATACCTGAGTATGAGTAAATAGTAGAAATGGACATAAACTTCTTATGTCCATAACTATTCGCACGAGCGATTAATACGCTCCAAACCAACACCGGAATATTGCTAATTAAATACTCTTCCGATGGGTACCAAACACTGCTGTATGATTCCTGTTAGACCCTTCGTACGATACAAAGAGGGACTCCTTAGCTCAGGGACCTTCTATATTAACCAAACTTTCAGAAACTATCAAAGGGACCATGATCTATAAACTACATTAATTGTGAAAATATGTAACGAATGAGTCGCACGCTACGACTACATAAACTCTACCGTAAATACGCATACCGCGCCTGCGAGTGCACGCTATTGCGGGTATGCGCCTTCACGGGAGAGCGTACGCATGCGCAGCACGGACCAGTGTGCGGTGCAAATATGGCAACGTGCATGGGGATATTTTTCTGACTTTGACACCATGGACCCAGTTGGCGGTCAGAGTGTGGGGGCAGGGGCCCTTCAAAGTCTAGTGTCATGACTCGATGGTCAAGAGGCTGCAACAGCAGATTATACAATTCCTGCAAGGGATGTCTTCCCGACTGGACACGTTACAACAGTCTCTTCCAAGTTCTGTTACTCCAGCTTCAGCTCTAGCTCCAGTTTCCAGTTCCACAGCTTCAGGTCCTCCAGTTGCCACATCTGCAAGGTCTCATCTCCATCTTCCTACGCCTAGTAAGTTCGATGGCAATCCCAAAATGTGTCGTGGATTCCTGAATCAGTGTGAAGTCCACTTTGAATTGCTGCCGCACAACTTCCCGACACCTGCGACAAAGGTCGCATGCATTGTGTCCCTCCTGACTGGTCCTGCCTTGAATTGGGTCTCCCCGTTATGGGAGCGAGCAGATTCTCTCCTAAACTACTATACCGAATTTGTTGCTGCATTCCAACGCATCTTTGATGAACCTGGGCGTACAATATCTGCCTCTTCTAACATCCTCCAAATACGCCAGGGAACAGGCACCGTGGGACAATATGTCATCCAGTTCCAGACATTAGCATCAGAGGTTAAATGGAATAATCAAGCATTAGTTGCTGCGTTCTGGCATGAACTGTCTGACCGTATAAATGAAGAGTTGGCAACCTGAAATCTCCCAGAGCAACTGGAAGCTTTAATTTCCCTATGTGTGAAATTGGACCTGCATTTACACGAAAGAGCCAGTGAACGTTCTCAAAGTGACTCTCGCAAGCATCATGCTATGCCTCAAGTGCAGTCTCTACCAACTACTCCTGATGAGCCAATGTAAGTGAATAGGTCCCGTTTAACCCCTGAGGAGCGGTCAAGAAGGTTACGGGAGAGACTGTGTCTATATTGTGCTGCTGCTGGTCACATGATTGGTTCCTGTCCTTCTCGTTTGGGAAACGCCAGATCCTAACTTGCAAAGGAAGAGTCAAGTTAGGAATTTCAGCTAAAGCTCCTTCTTCTTGAGACCTCATTCTCCCTGTAACATTGGAAACACAGAGTGGATTACATACCTTTTCTGCTTTAATAGTGGTGCTGCTGGGAACTTTATTACACAAGCTGCAGTTGATAAGATCCATCTTCCTGTTTCAAAGTTGTCTTGCCCAGTCTACCTCACTGCCGTGGATGGTAGTCGTATTGCCGAGGGTTCCATCAACCAGCAGATTAAGCCAGCGGTCCTGGTAGTGGGCTTCCTCCATTCCGAGTTCATTGAACTGTTGGTCATCCCTAAAGCCACTCATGAGATCACACTGGGCATGCTCTGGCTTCAAATACATAACCCACAAATCAACTGGTCCACACTACAGCTCACAGCATGGAGTCCTTCCTGTTTCCATTCCTATTTGGCTCAAATCTGTCCCATGAAATCTTCAGGGTTAAAACCCCACTCTGAAATTCCTGAGGCATACAAAGATTTTGCTGACGTCTTCACTGAAAAGGCCGCTGACATTCTGCCTCTCCATCGAGAATGGGATTGTCCCATTGATCTCCTCCCAGGGAAAAACCCACCCAAAGGATGCACATATCCTCTCTCCATTCCTGAGACCCTTGCTATGAGTGAGTACATAAGAGAAAATCTACAGAAAGGGTTCATCCGTCCTTCCTCATCTCCAGCAGGAGCGGGGTTTTTCTTTGTCAAGAAAAAAGACAGAGGATTATGCCCCTGCATCGATTACCGAGGTCTAAATGACATCACTATTAAGAACAGCTACCCTCTGCCGTTAATCACGGAACTATTCGACAGAGTCAAAGGTGCCAGTATCTTCACCAAGCTAGATCTCCGCGGGGCTTATAATCTCATCAGGATCCAAAGTGGCGATGAGTGGAAAACCGCCTTAAACACTCGTGATGGCCACTACGAAGATCTAGTGATGCCTTACGGCCTAAGTAATGCCCCGGCGGTATTCCAGAACTTTGTCAATAAAATATTCCGAGACATCTTATACAAGTATGTGGTAGTCTACCTCGATGACATCTTGATCTTTTCCCATGACTTGGCCTCCCATTGCCAACAAGTGAAAGAGGTTCTTCGACGTCTTCGACAGAATCGACTTTATGGTAAACTGTCCAAGTGTACCTTTGAAAATTCTTCAATGCCCTTCCTTGGATACTGTCACAACTGAGGGCCTGAGCTGACGGGAGGCAGCCTCAGTTGTAGGGGCTGAGATGTACCGGAACCTGGGAGGTTGTATCAGACCCCTGGACATGTAAGTAACATGAATAATAACTGCCCGAAGGCGTGACCACGACAACTTGGATAAAAGTCAATGATGTTTATTATGACAACTCCGCAACACAGCAGCAGTAAAAGAAAATGTAAAAGTCAGCAAATAATAAATACAGTTCCTGGGTACTACAGGATGGCAGGAGCCACAGGGCACTGGTAGTGTGAGATAGTTCTTATGATCTTCTAGATGGAAAGTCCTTACCAGGCCCGACTGTAGCAATGGAGATAACCCAGGATTGTGCCAGCTGGTGTTCCAGGAAAAGCTGGGTTGCTGAAGGTAAAACAGCTGCTGTGGATACTGGCTGGAACCAGACTGTTGTTAGCACGGAGTGGATACTGGCTGGAACCAGTTAAATAATAAATGAACTTGGGAGCGATGAAATATGAACTGAAATGTAGAACTTGAGAGCGGAGAAATAATAATACCGGTGGAGAGTGGTAAAGTGTAGAAAGGACACCGGCCCTTTAAGGGAAGCTGTACTCTGCTGGAAGCTGAGCTGGAAGCAGGTAATGTTGTAGCTGGAAACAGATGAATCCACAATGGATTGGAGAGTCAGGCTACACCGCAGGTGGAATGCTGGTGCGGGTCTCTATGGTGGAAGTCTTGAGACAGGAGCTGGAACCTGGAAGACAATCACAGGAGAGAGACAAACAGGAACTAGGTTTGACAACCAAAGCACTGACGCCTTCCTTGCTCAGGCACAGTGTATTTATACCTGCAGCAAGGAAGGGATTGGCTAGGCAATTATGCAGATTAACAATACTGACAACAGATTGGAGGAAATGATCAGCTGACAGAATCCAAGATGGCTGCGCCCATGCAGACACTTGGAGGGAAGTTTGGTTTGTAATCCATGTGGTAATGAAAACAGTAATGGCGGCGCCGGCCACTGGAGACAGGAGACGCCAGGCTGACAAGTGCACATCCAACCACGCGGACACAGCGGAGGCCGCGGCTGACGTAATCGCCACTCTGACACTCTGCATGCAGAAGCTCAGGGACGGCGGCGGAGGCCGCGGGAGACGCCATGCCAGATGTAATAAGGCGTTACTGTGACAGCGTCTCAGAGAGACAGGAGAGGATGCAGGAATGTGAACATTAGGATAACAGATGGGATCCGGTCCTGGAGCGCTGAGCCAGCCTTAGGAGGCATCTGATGGGTAAGAAATGGCGTCCAGATACCCAGATCGTGACAGCACCCGCCCCTTTAGGAGTGGCCCCAGGACACTTCTTTGGCTTTTGAGGAAACTTGGAATGGAATCTCCGGACCAAGGCAGGAGCATGGACATCAGAAGCATTGGTCCATGAACGTTCCTCAGGACCATAACCCTTCCAGTCAATAAGATATTGTAGTTGACCGTAACGGTGACGTGAGTCCAGGATCTTGGCCACTTCATACTCAACGCCTCGTTGAGTTTGGACTTTCGGAGTTGGAGGAAGTGAGGAATGAAACCGATTCAAGATCAGCGGTTTCAACAGGGAAACATGGAATGTCCTGGGTATTTTTAAGAAGGGAGGCAACTGGAGTCTGTAAGCAACAGGATTGATGACTTGTTCAATCTTGAAAGGACCGATATAGCGAGGTGCAAACTTCATACTGGGAACTCTTAACCTCAAATTCTTCGTGGATAACCATACCCGATCACCCACCTTGAGAGCAGGAACTGCTCGACGCTTCTTATCCGCAAACTTCTTGTACCTGAACGATGCCTTGAGCAGAGCTGATCGTACGCTCTTCCAGATATTGGCAAACTGATGCAAGGTGATATCCACTGCGGGAACAGAAGTTGCTGGAAGCGGTTGGAACTCAGGAACTTTAGGGTGGAATCCAAAGTTAGTGAAGAATGGTGTTGAAGCAGATGAAGAATGATACTGGTTGTTATGACAGAACTCGGCCCAGGGAAGTAATTGAACCCAGTCATCTTGAGAGGAGGACACATAGATGCGGAGGAAGGCCTCCAAGTCCTGATTCACCCTCTCGGTTTGACCATTGGTCTGAGGATGGTAAGCCGTGGAAAACTTTAGCTTGACTTGGAGGACTTGACATAAACTTCGCCAGAATTTGGCTGTGAATTGAACTCCTCGATCTGAGATAATTTCTTCAGGAAGACCGTGGAGTCGGAAGATCTCTTGTATGAATACTTGAGCCAACTTGGAAGCTGACGGAAGACCGGTGAGAGGAATGAAGTGTGCCATCTTGGTGAACCGGTCAACTACCACCCAGATGGTATTGAACTTGTTGCACATGGGTAAGTCTGTAATGAAATCCATCGACAAGTGGGTCCATGGTCGACGGGGAACGGATAGTGGAACCAGTTGCCCCGCAGGCGACTGGCGGGATACTTTATGTTGGGCACACTTTGGGCAAGATGCAATAAACTCCAAGACGTCCTTTTTCAGAGTTGGCCACCAATAGGACCTAGAGATAAACTCCAGGGTTTTTTGGATACCTGTATGTCCGGCAAAACGGGAAGCATGGGCCCAATGCATGAGCTTCTTCCTTAGCATCGGCTTCACAAAACTTTTCCCTGATGGGGGCGTAGAGTCCATCCCTACCGTGGAGAATGCCAACGGATTTATAATAGGATGCTTGTCTGAAGACTCTGACTCATTTTCTTGCTCCCATGAGCGGGAAAGGGCATCGGCCTTGCGATTCTGAGAGCCCGGACAGAACTGGAGTTTAAAGTCGAACCTGGAAAAGAAAAGTGCCCATCTGGCCTGACGAGGGTTGAGACATTGTGCACCCTTCAGGTATAAAAGGTTCTTGTGGTCTGTAAGTATGGTGATTAAATGAGAAGCTCCCTCCAACAGATACCTCCACTCTTCTAGAGCGAGCTTGATGGCTAGCAACTCCTGGTCGCCAATGGCATAGTTGCGCTCAGCTGGGGAGAACTTCCGGGAGAAGAAACTGCAAGGATGTAAATGGCCATCTTTAGCCCTCTGAGATAACACCGCTCCTACTCCAATGGAGGAGGCATCCACCTCTAGGATGAAAGGAGAGTCGATGTCAGGCTGTTTCAGGACAGGCGCAGAGATGAACCTCTGTTTTAAAAGATGAAAAGCTTGCATGGCTTCTTCAGACCACTTGGACGGGTTAGCACCCTTCTTGGTGAAAGCAGTAATAGGCGCCACAATGGTGGAAAAGTCTCGTATAAACTTTCGGTAATAATTGGCGAACCCTAAGAACCTCTGGACCCCTTTGAGGGTTAAGGGTACCGGCCAATTCTGAATTGCTTGTAGTTTCTCAGGATCCATCTCTAGTCCGGAACCGGACACAATGTACCCTAGAAACGGAATGGACTTGACTTCAAAGACGCATTTTTCTAATTTGCAATAGAGATGATTGACACGGAGACGGGACAGAACCTCTTTAACCCAAAAACGATGTTCCTCTAAATCGTTGGCAAAAATGAGGATATCGTCTAGATAGACCACGACATGACGGTATAGAATGTCTCTGAAAATCTCATTGACAAAATGCTGGAAGACAGCTGGAGCATTGCTCAATCCGAAGGGCATGACGAGGTACTCATAATGTCCGTCACGGGTGTTAAAGGCGGTCTTCCACTCGTCACCCTCACGGATCCGGATGAGATTGTATGCACCTCGCAAGTCCAGCTTTGTAAAGATGGTAGCTCCGCTAACTCTGTCAAAGAGCTCAGTAATCAGGGGTAAAGGATAACGGTTCTTGATGGTAATGTCGTTCAAACCTCTGTAGTCGATGCACGGCCGCAGACCACCATCTTTCTTTTTTACAAAAAAGAAGCCTGCGCCGGCTGGGGTAGAAGAAGGTCGAATGAACCCCTTTGCTAGGTTCTCTTTAATGTATTCCTCCATAGAATGCGTCTCAGGCAGAGACAACGGATAAGTTCGGCCTCGAGGTGGAACCTTCCCTGGAACGAGATCAATCGGGCAGTCCCATTCTCTATGAGGAGGAAGGATATCAGCAGAAGCTTTACTGAACACATCCGTGAAATCTTGATATGGAGGAGGTGGAACATCAGACGACCTGGGGGAGGAAGAACAGACAGGCAATACTTTAAACAAACATGTCTCTGCACAGGAGGAACCCCATGCCAGGATTTGCGTAGTCGTCCAATCAATTGTAGGATTGTGAAGACGGAGCCATGGAAGGCCCAGGACCACAGGATGTGTGGCTCTTGGAATCACTAAAAGTGAAATAAGTTCGGAATGAAGAACTCCCACTCTCAGACGAACTGGTAGAGTCCTTAGAGCAATAACAGTATCAAAAATTTTACTGCCATCCACGGCAGTTAAGGAAAAGGAGGAAGGAAGTCTCTCGGTGGGTAGGGACCACCGTTTAACATAGGCTTCAGTAATAAAGTTCCCAGCTGCTCCGGAATCAAGGAGAGCAATGACGTTCCGATAACGTTGAGCAACTTGAAGCGAGACTGGGAGATTACAATCATGAGGAGATGGAGAGGAGATCATTACTCCTAGCCGGCCCTCTCCTGGGCGAGCTAGGGTTTGGAGTTTTCCCGGACGTTCGGGACAGGCATTGATGGTGTGAGACGGAGCTGCACAGTAAAGACAAAGAGACTCAGAGAGACGTCTTCGGCGCTCAGCAGGAGTTAAACGGGAACGGCCAATTTGCATGGGCTCATCTTTAGATGGTGACAGTTGACGAGGAGGAGGAGCAGAAGATTTTGGAGCAGATGATCTTCCACGCTCAGTTGCTCTCTCTCTGAAACGTAAATCAACTTTCGTGCAGAGTGAGATTAGCTCATCTAACTTAGAAGGTAAGTCTCTGGTAGCTAACTCATCTTTAATAAGCTCAGATAAGCCATGCCAGAATGCAGCATACAGGGCCTCGTCGTTCCATGCCAGTTCGGATGCCAGGATCTGGAACTGTATCAGATATTGTCCTACAGTACGTGACCCCTGGCGTAAACGGAGAATCTCGGATGAAGCTGAGGTTACCCGGCCTGGCTCGTCGAAGATGCGCCTGAATGTTGACACGAATGCAGTGTAAGAAGATAGCAGGGTGTCGGACCTCTCCCATAACGGTGATGCCCAGTCAAGGGCGGAGCCACTGAGAAGAGAGATGATGTAGGCAATTTTTGTACGGTCACTGGGAAAATTGCCAGGTTGTAGCTCAAACTGAATCTCACACTGGTTGAGAAATCCCCTGCAGAATCTTGGAGATCCGTCAAATTTTGCTGGCGTTGGAAGATGAAGACGTGGAGCAGAAATGGGTAAGGTGGGTGGGGTTATAGCTGGAGTCACTGTGGTTGACGCACCAGATGCGCCTGATCCACGGAGAGTTGTCTGAATCCCATCCAGCCGAGTAGAGAGATCCTGGAGACAGCGGATGATGTGGCCCTGTGCAGCCTCCTGATGTTCTAGTCGGGCTGCCAGTTCTTGCATCGGCCTGGCCGCTTGATCCTGGTCTCCGGCTGGATTCATTAGGTCAGTGCTTACTGTCACAACTGAGGGCCTGAGCTGACGGGAGGCAGCCTCAGTTGTAGGGGCTGAGATGTACCGGAACCTGGGAGGTTGTATCAGACCCCTGGACATGTAAGTAACATGAATAATAACTGCCCGAAGGCGTGACCACGACAACTTGGATAAAAGTCAATGATGTTTATTATGACAACTCCGCAACACAGCAGCAGTAAAAGAAAACGTAAAAGTCAGCAAATAATAAATACAGTTCCTGGGTACTACAGGATGGCAGGAGCCACAGGGCACTGGTAGTGTGAGATAGTTCTTATGATCTTCTAGATGGAAAGTCCTTACCAGGCCCGACTGTAGCAATGGAGATAACCCAGGATTGTGCCAGCTGGTGTTCCAGGAAAAGCTGGGTTGCTGAAGGTAAAACAGCTGCTGTGGATACTGGCTGGAACCAGACTGTTGTTAGCACGGAGTGGATACTGGCTGGAACCAGTTAAATAATAAATGAACTTGGGAGCGATGAAATATGAACTGAAATGTAGAACTTGAGAGCGGAGAAATAATAATACCGGTGGAGAGTGGTAAAGTGTAGAAAGGACACCGGCCCTTTAAGGGAAGCTGTACTCTGCTGGAAGCTGAGCTGGAAGCAGGTAATGTTGTAGCTGGAAACAGATGAATCCACAATGGATTGGAGAGTCAGGCTACACCGCAGGTGGAATGCTGGTGCGGGTCTCTATGGTGGAAGTCTTGAGACAGGAGCTGGAACCTGGAAGACAATCACAGGAGAGAGACAAACAGGAACTAGGTTTGACAACCAAAGCACTGACGCCTTCCTTGCTCAGGCACAGTGTATTTATACCTGCAGCAAGGAAGGGATTGGCTAGGCAATTATGCAGATTAACAATACTGACAACAGATTGGAGGAAATGATCAGCTGACAGAATCCAAGATGGCTGCGCCCATGCAGACACTTGGAGGGAAGTTTGGTTTGTAATCCATGTGGTAATGAAAACAGTAATGGCGGCGCCGGCCACTGGAGACAGGAGACGCCAGGCTGACAAGTGCACATCCAACCACGCGGACACAGCGGAGGCCGCGGCTGACGTAATCGCCACTCTGACACTCTGCATGCAGAAGCTCAGGGACGGCGGCGGAGGCCGCGGGAGACGCCATGCCAGATGTAATAAGGCGTTACTGTGACAGCGTCTCAGAGAGACAGGAGAGGATGCAGGAATGTGAACATTAGGATAACAGATGGGATCCGGTCCTGGAGCGCTGAGCCAGCCTTAGGAGGCATCTGATGGGTAAGAAATGGCGTCCAGATACCCGGATCGTGACAGATACATAATTTCCGGTTCCAATCTTCAAATGGATCCAGCCAAGTTGGAAGCCATAGAGAACTGGTCTCTTCCCACTACACTCAAGTAGATTCAGCGTTTCATTGGCTTCGCCAACTATTATAGAAAATTTATCAAAGGATTCTCTACATTGATAGCTCTTATTACTTGCCTCACTCAGAAAGGGGCGAGTCCTTCCTAGTGGTCTGATGAAGCACTGTCTGCCTTTCAAAAAATTAAACAAATTTTTGTTTCAGCTCCTGTGTTACAGCAGCTAGATGTCAACAGGGCTTTCGTGTTAGAGGTGGATGCCTCAACGGTTGGCATTGGCGCAGTCTTGTCCCAAGCTGGTGTCGATGGTAAGACTCACCCTTGTGGGTTCTTCTCCCGTAGATTCTCACACGCCGAGATGAACTACTCCATCAGAGACCAGGAGCTGCTAGCAATTAAAACGGCCCTCGAAGAATGGAGGTATCTGTTAGAGGGCGCCAAGTTTCCCATCACCATATATACCAACTACAAAAACCTCCTTTACCTGAAGTTAGCACAGTGTATGAATCCTCGACAAGCAAGGTGTGCGTTATTCTTTTCCCATTTTAATTTCAAATTGCAGTTTCGTCCTGGCTCTCAGAATGTTAAAACGGACGCTTTAGCACGCTCCATGAGAGCGAATGAAGAATCTTCAGAACAAGTCTCACGTCCAGTTCTCAATCCTGTGGTTTTTGCTTCCACTAATGTGTCTCCAGCTCCGCCTCCTGGCAAGATGTTCTTTTCCCCTGAGCTTCGTCCGAATCTCCTGTTTTGGGCTCATACTTCCAAGTTCACTGGTCATCCTGGGATTCTCAAAACTTATAAGTTCTTGTCGCAAACCTACTGGTGGCCGCATATGAAAGCCGATATCCAAGAATTTGTAGCTTCATGTCCCAAGTGCGCCCAGCATAAAGTTCCTCGTCAAGCTCCTGCTGGTCAACTATTGCCAAATTCCATACCAAGCCATCCCTGGTCTCATCTGTCGATGGATTTTATGTCAGACCTACCTCCCTCCAAAGGGTACGATACCGTCTGGGTAGTGGTCAACGGGTTCTCTAAGATGGCCCATTTTGTTCCTCTCATTGGCTTGCCCTCTGCTCCAAAGCTTGCACAATTATTTTTACGTGAAATCTTTAGATTACATGGACATCCAACCAAGATTATTTCCGACCATGGAGTTCAATTTCTGCTAAGATTCTGGAGGGCCTTATGTTCCGCCTTGCAAGTCAAACTCAAGTTTTCCACAGCATACCATCTGCAAACGAATCGGCAGACAGAGAGAGTAAACCAGGAGCTTGAGACGTTTCTAAGACTCTACATCTCTTCCTCGCAAGATGACTGGGTGGATTTGTTGCCCTGGGCTGAATTTGCTCACAACTTCTGTTAGCATTCAGCCACCGATACTACTCCTTTCTTTGCAGTTTATGGTCAACAACCCAGAGTTCCAGATTTTCAAGATCTTCCTGTTGTTGATGTACCCGCTACTTCTTCAGTTCTTCAGCAGTTCTCTCAGATTTGGAAAAAGATTCACCTTTCTCTCAAGAAAGCACCTAACCAGTACAAAGTCTTCGCAGATCAGAAAAGGCGAGCAGTTCCAAGTTTAAAGCCAGGTGATAAAGTCTGGTTATCCACCTGTAACCTCTGTCTCAGAGTTCCTTCTATGAAGTTTGCTCCACGGTTCATTGGTTCATTTCCTGTTGAACGTGTCATCAATCCAGTGGCATACAAGCTGAAGTTACCTCCTTATTTAAAAATCCCGAACTCATTTCATATTTTTCTCCTCAGACTTTTGATTCTTACCCGTTTCCAGAAAGCTCTTCCAGCGGCTCCAAAAGTTCAAACTCATTGGGGCATAGAGTATGAGGTTGAGAAGATCTTGGATTCCCGTCATCGGTATGGTCATCTACAGTATCTGATTGACTGGTCCGTGTATGGTCCTGAGGAGAGGAGTTGGATTAACTCCACTGATGTACATGCTCCACGGTTAGTTCAAGCTTTTCATAGACTTTTTCCTTCAAAGCCTCATGGGTGTTCGGTGCCCACCCATAATGGAGGGGTACTGTCAGGAATCGGTGTTCAGTGGCATCTCACTTACTAGCGCACTGGTGTGCAGGCTCCGGAGCTCATGGCCCCAGTCTGCGGCTGCATGAATACTCTGTCCGTGGGCACTGTGCCCATTGTCCCTGTGTACCCCTGAAGTCCATCTAGTGTGTACCCACTATCTGTGCAGCATGGGCGCTGCCATGACACTTGCAGTCAGCTGACCTGCAAACACCCAATCCTGCGCTGTGTCTGCACACATGATTCCAGTATCCAATGCCTGCTGACCAAGGGGTATAAATTCAGAACATCAGTTCAGTCTCATTGCCTTGAACATGCGCCACATCCAGTGTACAGCATCTCCTGGCTCCAGTCTCCTGTCTCCATTGATTTCCTTGCTCCAATGTCTCCGTGGAACTACAGGCTCCAGCCATCCAGCTCTGATACAACGCCTTCCACAGTCAGCTTCCACCTCTGCATGCTGTAAGAGACTCTCTCCAGGTGCTACTTACCATTCTCACCTGTGTGTTGTTATCTGCAGTCAGCACTGTGCTATTCCATCTGGCATTTAAAACAACCAGCTTGCAATTTACAATTTGTCTCCTGCTTTGGCCTTGCTTGGCTTTGTGGACGTGTGCATTTATACAGACTGTGTGACTCTAATGCTGTTGGTTTCCAGACCAATCACTGGAGTTACTATTGCCTGTGTTCACTGTCATCAGTTGCATTATCATCATCTGCATATTTGATCCTGTTACCATCGACTTCCAAGTCGACCATCGATGTTTGCAATCGGCTTCCAGGCCAGTCATCACTGTTGTTCATTTAATTGGTTTACAGATCATCACCTGAGACTGTTGTTATACCTCTGTCAGCTTCATTGCTCAAACCATCAGTATTGTTATTGTGCTTCAGTGACTGTCATACCTCTGTGTGTTAATAAATATCATTGCGCACATGCACAGGAATCTTCTACAGCCTCCTCGTTTCCTCACCGTACCACCACTGACCCACTAGTGTCCCCTCCGGGTACAGACACAGTTACAGACCTGACACATCCTCCTCACCAGATTGCTCCTCATATAGCCCCTCCTCACCAGATTGTGCCCCATATACCCCCTACTCACCAGATTGTGCCCCATATACATCCTCCTCACCAGACTGTACCCCATATACATCCTCCTCACCAGACTGTGCCCCATATACATCCTCCTCACCATACTGTACCCCATATACATCCTCCTCACCAGACTGTGCCCCATATACATCCTCCTCACCAGACTGTGCCCCATATACATCCTCCTCACCATACTGTACCCCATATACATCCTTCTCACCATACTGTGCCCCATATACATCCTCCTCACCAGACTGTGCCCCATATACATCCTCCTCACCAGATTGTGCCCCATATACCCCTCCTCACCATATTGTGCCCATATACCCAATCCTCACCAGACTGTGCCCCATTTACCCCCTCCTCACCAGACTGTGCACCATATAAATAATTCTCACCAGATTGTGTCCCATATACCCCGTCCTCACCAGATTGTTCCTCATATATCCCATCCTTACCATACTGTGCCCAATGTACATCCACCTCACCATACTGTGCCCAATATACAGCCTCCTCACAAGACTGTGCCCCATATACCCCTCCCCACCAGTCTGTGCCCAATATACATCCTCCTCACCAGATTGTGCCCCATATACACCTCCTCACCATATTGTGCCCCATATACATCCTCCTCACCAGACTGTGCCCCATATAAATAATCCTCACCAGATTGTGTCCCATATACCCCGTCCTCACCAGATTGTTCATCATATACCCACTCCTCACCATACTGTGCCCAATATACATCCTCCTCACCAGTCTGTGCCCCATATACATCCTCCTCACCAGTCTGTGCCCCATATACATCCTCCTCACCAGATTGTGCTCCATATACATCCTCCTCACCAGATTGTGCCCCATATACCCCCTCCTCACTAGATTGCTCCTCATATAGCCCCTCCTCACCAGACTGTGCCCCATATACATCCTCCTCACCAGACTGTGCCCCATATACATCTTCCTCACCAGACTGTGCCCCATATACATCCTCCTCACCAGATTGTGCCCCATATACCCCCTCCTCACTAGATTGCTCCTCATATAGCCCCTCCTCACCAGACTGTGCCCCATATACATCCTCCTCACCAGACTGTGCCCCATATACATCCTCCTCACCATACTGTACCACATATACATCCTCCTCACCAGACTGTGCCCCATATACATCCTCCTCACCAGACTGTGCCCCATATACATCTTCCTCACCAGACTGTGCCCCATATACATCCTCCTCACCAGATTGTGCCCCATATACATCCTCCTCACCAGCTTGTGCCCCATATACCCCTCCTCACCATATTTTGCCCATTTACCCCCTCCTCACCAGACTGTGCCCCATATACCTCCTCTTCACCAGACTGTGCCCCATTTACCCCCTCCTCACCAGACTGTGCACCATATAAATAATTCTCACTAGATTGTATCCCATATACCCCGTCCTCACCAGATTGTTCCTCATATACCCCCTCCTCACCATTCTGTGCCCAATGTACATCCTCCTCACCATACTGTGCCCAATATACATCCTCCTCACAAGACTGTGTACCATATACCCCTCCTCACCAGTCTGTGCCCCATGTACATCCTCCTCACCAGATTGTACCCCATATACCCCTCCTCACCATATTGTGCCCCATATACAGCCTCCTCACCAGACTGTGCCCCATATACCTCTTCCTCACCAGACTGTGCCCCATATAAATAATACTCACCAGATTGTGTCCCATATACCCCGTCCTCACCAGATTGTTCCTCATATACCCCCTCCTGACCATACTGTGCCCAATATACATCCTACTCACCAGTCTGTGCCCCATATACATCCTCCTCACCAGTCTGTGCCCCATATACATCCTCCTCACCAGATTGTGCCCCATATACATCCTCCTCACCAGATTGTGCTCCATATACATCCTCCTCACCAGATTGTGCCCCATATACCCCCTCCTCACTAGATTGCTCCTCATATAGCCCCTCCTCACCAGACTGTGCCCCATGTACATCCTCCTCACTAGACTGTGCCCCATGTACATCCTCCTCACCAGACTGTGCCCCATATACGCCCTCCTCACCAGATTGTTCCTCATATACCCCCTCCTCACCAGACTGTGCCCCATATACCCCGTCCTCACCAGATTGTTCCTCATATACCCCCTCCTCACCAGACTGTGCCCCATATACCCCCTCCTCACCAGACTGTGCCCCATATACTGTACATCCTCCTCACCATATTGTGTCCCATTTACCCCCTCCTCACTAGATTGTGCCCCATTTACCCCCTCCTCACTAGATTGATCCTCATATACCTCCTCCTCACCAGATTGTGCCCCATATATGCCCTCCTCACCAGACTGTGCCCCATATACACTCTCCTCACTAGATTGTTCCTCATATAGCCCCTCCTCACAAGACTGTGCCCCATATACATCCTCCTCACCAGACTGTGCCCCATATACCCCGTCCTTACCAGTTTGTTCCTCATATACCCCCTCCTCACCAGACTGTGCCCCATATACTGTACATCCTCCTCACCATATTGTGTCCCATTTACCCCCTCCTCACTAGATTGTGCCCCATTTACCCCCTCCTCACTAGATTGATCCTCATATACCTCCTCCTCACCAGATTGTGCCCCATATATGCCCTCCTCACCAGACTGTGCCCCATATACACCCTCCTCACTAGATTGCTCCTCATATAGCCCCTCCTCACCAGACTGTGAACCATGTACATCCTCCTCACCAGACTGTGCCCCATGTACATCCTCCTCACCAGACTGTGCCCCATGTACATCCTTCTCACCAGACTGTGCCCCATATACCCCTCCTCACCAGATTGTTCCTCATATACCCCCTCCTCACCAGATTGTGCCCCATATACTCCGTCCTCACCAGATTGTTCCTCATATAGCCCCTCCTCACCAGACTGTGCCCCATATACTGTACATCCTCCTCACTAGATTGTGCCCCATTTACCTCCTCCTCACTAGATTGATCCTCATATACATCCTCCTCACCAGATTGTGCCCCATATATGCCCTCCTCACCAGACTGTGCCCCATATACGCCCTCCTTACCAGACTGTTCCCCATATACATCCTCCTCACCAGACTATGTCCCATATACTGTACATCCTCCTCACCAGATTGTGCCAAATATACCCCCTCCTCACCAGATTGTGCCCCATATACAACCTCCTCACCAGATTGTTCCCCATATACCCCCTCCTCACCACACTGTGCCTCATATACACCCTCCTCACCAGATTTAACCCCATATACATCCTCCTCACCAGATTGTGTCCCATATACCCCTCCTCGCCAGATTGTGCCCCATATACCCCTCATCACCAGATTGTTCCTCATATACCCCCTCCTCACCAGACTATGCCCTATACACATCCCCCTCACCAGACTGTGCCCCATATATGCCCTTCTTACCAGTCTATGCCCAACATATCCCCTCCTCATTAGTCTGTGTCCCATATACGCCCCCGTCACCAGACTGTGCCCAAAATACCCCCACCTCACCAATCCTTACCCCATATATCCCCTACACACCAGCCCTTGCCCCATATACCACCTCCTTACCAGACTGTGCCCCATATACCCCCTCCTCATCAGTATGTGCTCCATATACCCCCAGCTCACCATTCTACCCCATATACCCTTCCTCACCAGTCTGTGCCCCATATACCCCCTCCTCACCAGTCTGTGCCCCATATACATCCTCCTCACCAGATTGTGCCCCATATACATCCTCCTCACCAGATTGTGCCCCATATACCCCCTCCTCACCAGACTGTGCCCCATATACATCCTCTTCACCATACTGTGCCCCATATACATCCTCCTCACCAGATTGTGCCCATATACATCCTCCTCACCAGACTGTGCACCATATACATCCTCCTTACCAGACTGTGCCCCATATACATCCTCCTCACCAGACTGTGCCCCATATACATCCTCCTCACCATACTGTACCCCATATACATCCTCCTCACCATACTGTGCCCCATATACATCCTCCTCGCCAGACTGTGCCCCATATACATCCTCCTCACCAGACTGTACCCCATATACATCCGTCTCACCACACTGTGCCCCATATACATCCTCCTCACCAGACTGTGCCCCATATACATCCTCCTCACCAGATTGTGCCCCATATACATTCTCCTCACCATACTGTACCCCATATACATCCTTCTCACCATACTGTGCCACATATACATCCTCCTCACAAGACTGTGCCCCATATACATCCTCCTGACAATGCTAAATTCCTTTGTCGTATAAACAACCCTTTATGAAGCTAAGAACACTGTACGCTGTTTACTTAAGAAGTACCGTAATGGTACGCTATCTGCGTAGCGATCGCTCAGCCGTAGGCGAGACGCTCAAGCGTCACGTTCGCTCACGGCCCAGTGATCACAGGACACGTTATTGGTTATGTCTAGGGGAATGATTCGCTGTAGCGTAGCATACGCTCGAGACCACGAGGAGGTCGCCAGCGATGCAGACGCTCACAACACTATACCTTTATGATAAAACCTTATACCAATGAAATACACTGAATACCTTAATGTGAGTACAGGGTGTAAGTGCAACCTTGTGTAACCTGACTATCTACAAAGCTGCTTGAGCGTCACCGACGCTCAAATGAACACTTATCACTATAGAAAATACACAGATGCTGGTTTAGGTTCCAAGGCCTATTAACTGTATTATGTCTAATATACTTGTAAAAGGGGATAACAGTACATATGATACACTACAATATAACAGAGACTTCCTAACCACAGAACTAAACAATAAATACAAAAAGACAATACTACACTGACCTAAATGCAATACAATACAATACTATCTAATACAATACAATACTAGCCTAGTCTAGGGGAGATATGAGAGAACAGAACAGAGAGAGAGAGAGAGAGAGAGAGAGAGAGAGAGAGAGAGAGAGAGAGAGAGAGATATTGGCTCACAGAAAGACAATGATTACGGAGAGAAACTTACGCACAAAGGGTATGATCGCCTGCGCCTCGATATCCAGCTCCCGGCTATCAGCAGATAACCGTTGATGAGAGAGTGAGAGCTGGATGTGGTCGGCCTGCCTATTTATGCCCCACACACAATGCAATCTCCTGGTCCTACAATCCCATTGTCCATTGGCCGAAGGAATTCGGCCCTGTATCATAACAAAAGGTCATAGGGTGATTCATACAGGTGGGCTGTGACGATTTCCAACAGCTCAGGTGGGTGGGAAACTGGGTTTCCCGCCGCATACCTGAGTATGTGTAATTAATAGAAATGGACATAAACTTCTTATGTCCATAACTATTCGCACGAGCGATTAATACGCTCCAAACCAACACCGGAATATTGCTAATTAAATACTCTTCCGATGGGTACCAAACACTGCTGTATGATTCCTGTTAGACCCTTCGTACGATATAAAGAGGGATTCCTCAGCTCTGGGACATTGTATTTTAACCAAACTTTCAGAATCTATCAAAGGGACCATGATTTATAAACTACATTAATTGTGAACATTTGTAATGAATGAGTCGCACGCTACGACTACATAAACTCTACCGTAAATACGCATACCGCGCCTGCGAGTGCACGTTATTGCGGGTATGCGCATCCACGGGAGAGCGCACGCACGCGCAGCGCGGACCAGTGTGCGGTGCAAATATGGCAACGTGCATAGAGACATTTTTCTGACTTTGACAGTCCACCCTTTGGCAGTCAATAATAACTGCCACAAAACATTTAAGGAGAAAAATGTAAGTCAGGGGTTAATTGATTTCCATGGTTGGGTAGGGGAGGAGAGAGGAGAAGGTGTGAAGAGGGTATGACCTAGTGAGATAGCAGAAGCATGTGTGTATGAATCCATGTTTGGGGGGTCATGTATCATCGTGCCGTACGTGTTGTAAATCAAGCTTCGAGGTATTGCGAAGTATACATTTGAATTCCTTCTTATCCTGTGGTACAGGTCTGTGGATGGGCTGTCAAACTTTACCGAGCTCATTTCGGCTGTGGTTGTAACAAAATGGGGATGCACATTTTAGTTGATGATACATGAATGGGGGAGGTATGTGGTTGCTGATATCTGTGCCTGTATTCCCTATCGTCTATGTGTGTCGTTACCTGAGGGTTGTAGAGATGAAGATAAAGAACACTTACGAAAAATGCAATGATATTCTATGTCAGGGAAATGTACATCTGTTGTTGAAGTTGTGTTCGGTATCTGTTGAGAGTCGTCTTCTTTGCGCTGTTTTGCTCCTTAGGCATGAGCAACAAGCTTTGTCAGTGCCATTAGATTTACAAAAATGTTGGGCTAGCGTGAGTTTAAAAATACTAGGGAAACTGGGGATCCATGGCAAAGTTCATCAAGTGTCCATATTTAAAGTTGTCAAATCTTCTTCTTTGGTCAATCCGTTGTCTGTATACATCTCGTCTCGTCAGCTTCCTCGTCCAAGGGGGTCTTTGTATCTTGGAGAAAAGCAGAAAAACAGGTGAAAGAAACGGACCGTATAATCGCATTTTCATCACATTCTGGTTTCTATCATTGGGTCATAAATTAAATCCAGGTTAATTACAGTTTCCTCACTCCTCAAGCTCATCACTTTTGTACTTTGTTTGCACCTCATTAAAGCCTGCCCGCATCTAAATATCAATCCAATCGATATAACGACACCCAAGATACATAGTAGAAACTTTCCAACATCCATTATGACTCCTTGAGCCCAATCTCCTAAACCGGAGAACCAATTTCGCGGGTTCAACCATGACACCCAACCAGTCAGCTCATTACCTACAGCAGCAAGGGTGAGATTGTGTTTTCGACGAAATTCCCACTTCAATTGGAGAATATCGTCCATCTTTTGGTCTATGACCTCTACCGGATCCTCGGTGCTATTTGTGATATACGTGCAACACTTTATGCCGTACTGTGTTGCCAATGTAACACAATATCCGCCTGTTACTGCTGTAAGATAATTAAGAACCATCCTATGCTGAACTAGTTCTGTTTTGTAAGCTTGAAGTTCTCTTCCAGTGTATCTAAACGTGTCATCATACATTTCAGTGATATTATCTAACAAATTGGCGAGTGCGGAAATGTATTTATAATTCATCACTCCTCGAGCGGTACGAGTGAAATCTAACGCTACCAGAACCTGAATCCCGGTGGATTCATGGATAAGATCAGAGGCCGGATGCTCTAACCTTTCTGACAGTTGTCTTTTAACTCGGTGCTCGTAATGAGTGTGAGTATAAGGAGCTTGGGCACCACGGTGTATGTCCTTCATTTTGTCATGTGTTACAGTCATCACTTCAGGCAATACTTTTCCAATATAACACAATCCTTCAGAGTTTGGGGCTAGCCACTTGTACGCCTTTCTCCCGCATATGAAATATGCGTCATCGGGGAGAACATAAGGGACGGAGAAGGACATGACCATGTTACAAACCTTCCAGGTGAAATCTCCTGACCCTAATTCTTCCATCTGCCTAATGCACGTATCAGTTTGTATGACATGTGCACAGTATCCTGGTGATACCTCTCCAACTCTAGTAATCCTATTTCCTAAGGTATATCGATACCGAAAAGATTTTCCTCTACTGGCTATGTGGCGTACCAGCTCTGTATCTGTAGGCATTCTATCTGCTCTGTGTGAAAAGGTCATGGTAAGGTTGCTCCATGACACTTCCCAATTTCCCGGTTTTCTGGGATTGGAGATGTTAAAACATATGAGGGACCTATCCACATGGTATTGGTGGAGCTTCAAACTAGGAGGGCTGGAGATGTTAAACCTCCGGTCCACCGGTCTCCCACCACTTAGCTCAAGTACCTCCCCTAACGTTAAAGGAAATGGTACTAGCCCTGATTTGCTGTGACCCTGAGGTACTTGAGAGCATACCCAACAATCTGTTTGGTTTAACACGTTACCCACTAAGGAGTGATAGTCACTCAATGGATGCCGGTCCATATGGATATTAAAACTGGATTGGCATTTCTTTGTTACAGAGCCTACAGATACAACTTTCTTTTTGAACTAACATTCCTTCACAGTTGTTTACAAATAACATGGTTGTTAGATCGTGCCCGGTACTCGCCTTTGCTTGGTGATTGGGTTGCTATTGGAAATTTACACCTCCGTCTCAGTCATCAGGACCTTTCTGGATCCTTTCTCGACCTCACTGGTACTCTCACCGAAACAGACTGTTCTGGTCAACATCATGGTTAACGGGAAAATCCATATCACAGTCTCTTGGGGCAAGTCCATCTTACAGGAGGAGAAAAGAAGAAATTTGTAAAGGGGGTATAAGAAAATCAGTTTGAGGGGGAGAGAACTCGTTACGATAATAAGTTCTCTCGTTTTGTTGTTCTTTTTGTTCTGCTGTCCTCTCAAAAGGTGCTGTCTCTTCAGTCTTCCGAATGAACCTTCTGGTGATGTAATCTTTCTTCCTAACTAGCGATCTTTCTGTGTGGAGCAAAAATCTGGCATTACCATTGGTTAACACTTAGGGGTGACATACCATCTTTAAATCATGGAAACATGAGTGAGGAGAGAGAGAAAATAAAAAACAAAAGAGATAGAGAACAATTCATGTGCATATATACATTACATAACCCGACAATAACCACCAATAAGAGAAGAGAAACAAAGCATTTTTAAACGTTGTCAACATTAAAAAAAACATTGTCAGACTATTAGGCTGTCGTATCTACGTGTCTAATGGTTTCCTTGAGCAGTCCCTCCCCACCAGCACTTGCATTATTCCACTGTCTGTATCTGGCCAGAATACATTGTGGTGGATAGGTCATGCTGGGGTTTGGTAGACTTCTGCAAGGACCAAGCGAATATGCAATGTTTGAATTCTTACCAATAATCGTCAGAGATGGGGATAGAGAGAGAAAGAAAAAACATTTTTCACAAATACATTTACAACGTTTAACCTGGTCATTCCTGTGTCTTCAGTGAATGACCTCCCAATTTACTAACCATTACCTCAGGCTTACCATCCGTCGTATGATCACCTTTCTTGACTACCTATCATGGGTGTGGCTCAAAATTTCTCCTATCTGATCTCTGATTATAATGGTGTGTGTTGTAATTTTGCTCATTTCTTGGTCTAGGGGGTCTAACTTTATGTGGGTTATTACAGTTGTTGGCATAATGCCCTTCTCTTCTACAATTGTAACAAATCCTTGGCTTTCTCCATGTGCTAGGGGCCTGGGGTTCCGGTCGACTTGATGCATTCTCTAGTGCTTGGATGTTCAGTGTCATCAACCGCTCTCCCTGCGCTTCCCTGGTTCTTTTGATATTTCGGTCATGCTCGATAGCGGACTCTCTTAATGCCGCAACCGAGATACCTCTCCAATGAGGTATTGAGGTTTGTACCCTAATTTTTAGTGTGTCTTTCAAGTTGCTCGCTAATACGGACACAGCTACCTCTCTGTGGTGTACATTAGTTTCAATGTCATCTATACCAGTGTACCTAGCCATATCCTGCAGAGCCCGGTGAAAATACTCTTCTGCGGATTCACCTTCTTTTTGTCTTATTGTATAGATTTTATTCCACTTTGCTACTGTAGGAAAATATTCTTTCAACTGTAGATTGATTCTTTTTACATTATCTTGGTTATACTTGTTTGTTAGTGGCACTTCCTCATCTAGCTTACAATCAGTGATAAATTTCAATGAATCAACATCGGGGGGTAAACATGCCCTCAAAACTGTCCTCCAATCTTTGTTACTTGGCTCTGCAGTATGTCCTAGCACTCTAATGTATCTTTGACAAGCAACTAAGTCTTTCCTGGGATCAGGAAATTCAGACAGAATTGCTCTTAATTCTGTTCGGGAAAAAGGGCAGTACATGGCGATGTTCCTGACAGGAGTGATTCCTGAAGAGTCAGTTTCCCCATTTGGTACTGCAATTACCCTGACAGGATTAAGTCCAGTAATGTCATTCTGAATTGATTCTATGATATAAGGTACATTTGTTTGTGCGTGATGTATAATACCATACATACCTGTGGACACGACCTCACCTGACCCTCCATTAGGGGGTTTGATTACAGTTTTTACCGATTGGGTCGCGTCCACCTGGATGTCTTGTGTGATGGCTTCTGGAGGAGGTGCCGACATCGTTCTGGGTTCACTTTCTTGTTGGTGTCCCTGAGGAAAGTTTAACATGGGGTGCGACTTGCATGGGTTAATAGTTGTACATTCAACAGCATTACAATTAGCATTGTTACATTTATTACACTTATTCTTATAATCTATATTACTGTTGCTAAGAGCATTTTTATTGTTCACCCCTGTGCTTCTCTCCGCAACCACAATCCCCTCCATTGCCACCTCTCCCCTCTCAAGATGAAAGTTAGGTAAGTTACATTTCTTTGCATTTCACTCTCCTGTTGCCATATCTGTAAACAATCATAATGCTTGATTCGTCTCTTTGCTGATTTGATGAGACATATCCTTCGCCTTAAATTATGCAACACCTCTAAGTCAAAACTACCTATCCCGGGAAATGGTACCTTATCCCCCGCAGTCATTCGTGTCCATTCATCACAAAAGGTCTCAGAGTGGGGACCATATTTCCCCCACATTACTAACCGAGCAGACCCTCGGGGTCTGCAAGCCTCTGGAGTCTGAATCCTGACCTCCGACCGTCTCTGTATTGTGCACTTGGCTGCCATTGTGGACCTTTTTAACACAGAAAAAACTTCCTAAAATGCACCAAACACAGAACTTCGTTGGAAATCCTTAAAACTTCTTCTGCTCCGGGTATCTCCGTTCCGCCTTCTAGCAGACACGTGTAGCCGTTGCAGGCCCTATTTTTTTTAGAGATTTTCCTGAGAAAATTCCCTTCCTTTTTCTTTACACAAATCACGCTTGCATGTGCTCCCTACAACACGTATGAGGGCAAGATTTACGCATGGATATACGACCTCATATCACGTTGCGTTATTGGTCACACATACAACCGTGCGGTCCAATCGTACCACTTATAGACACTTGTTGCCCATAAATGGTAGGATCATTGGAGTCTCCCTACTGTGCTCCAAAACAGCCAGAGCGTAATACAACGAAAACTTTATCACACTCTGTTGCACGTTTTCACTCAGATCGTGCTCATCACGTTCCACATAGATCACAAAGTTCACAAAGCGGGATTATCACATAGATCACAAAGTCCACAAAGCGGGGTTCAATACACTCATACCGTTTTCAACCCAATATCATTCTTATAGTTTTCTGATCAGAAAAATCATTTCCCGTAGTCTGATAGCTCTCCCCAGAGGTATTACAGTAAAGTAAGGTATTTAAACTAAGTTTTGGAAAGCTGAAATCAATTTGTGCTATTTATCGCCTTTTAATTATAACATTTGTGATTTGTTACATGAGCGTACACGGACGCTCCGTTGCGCTGCGTGCGTCGGCCCTTGGGTTGCGTTCGCAAGTCTCAGTCTTTTGTTAGAGACACGCGTACGCACAGCAAAGATCCACCGTAACCCGATTTATACGTTTATCAATGTAGATGATCCTTGATCATTTACCGCGCACCACACTGACCTTGTCTCTTGGCAAAGCTGTGTGTTTGTCTATATTTTAACTATGTTGCTTCTACTTAAATTATTGAAATAGCGACAAATCTCTCTCAGCACATTTATCAACTATAAAACTGTCAAACAGGATAGTGATATACGAAAAAAATGAAATACACGGATGGAAAAGAAATGCAGATATATATGTATACGTGCGTATATACGCAAGACAGAAGAAAAATACAGTTTTAAAAGACACAAGCGTTTTGTTCTTACCTCCTGGTCTCCGGATTCCTTCAGCACTCTTTATCTAAGCGAAGCAGACGCTTATCCCATCAGCACTGCGAGACAACCTCCCGCCCTTTGCTGGGGGATAATGTCTGCTGATCTACCTAGTGCAGATGTGAGAAGTATAGGACGAGCCCGCAATTGACAATGCTAAATTCCTTTGTCGTATAAACAACCCTTTATGAAGCTAAGAACACTGTACGCTGTTTACTTAAGAAGTACCGTAATGGTACGCTATCTGCGTAGCGATCGCTCAGCCGTAGGCGAGACGCTCAAGCGTCACGTTCGCTCACGGCCCAGTGATCACAGGACACGTTATTGGTTATGTCTAGGGGAATGATTCGCTGTAGCGTAGCATACGCTCGAGACCACGAGGAGGTCGCCAGCGATGCAGACGCTCACAACACTATACCTTTATGATAAAACCTTATACCAATGAAATACACTGAATACCTTAATGTGAGTACAGGGTGTAAGTGCAACCTTGTGTAACCTGACTATCTACAAAGCTGCTTGAGCGTCACCGACGCTCAAATGAACACTTATCACTATAGAAAATACACAGATGCTGGTTTAGGTTCCAAGGCCTATTAACTGTATTATGTCTAATATACTTGTAAAAGGGGATAACAGTACATATGATACACTACAATATAACAGAGACTTCCTAACCACAGAACTAAACAATAAATACAAAAAGACAATACTACACTGACCTAAATGCAATACAATACAATACTATCTAATACAATACAATACTAGCCTAGTCTAGGGGAGATATGAGAGAACAGAACAGAGAGAGAGAGAGAGAGAGAGAGAGAGAGAGAGAGAGAGAGAGAGAGAGAGAGAGAGAGAGATATTGGCTCACAGAAAGACAATGATTACGGAGAGAAACTTACGCACAAAGGGTATGATCGCCTGCGCCTCGATATCCAGCTCCCGGCTATCAGCAGATAACCGTTGATGAGAGAGTGAGAGCTGGATGTGGTCGGCCTGCCTATTTATGCCCCACACACAATGCAATCTCCTGGTCCTACAATCCCATTGTCCATTGGCCGAAGGAATTCGGCCCTGTATCATAACAAAAGGTCATAGGGTGATTCATACAGGTGGGCTGTGACGATTTCCAACAGCTCAGGTGGGTGGGAAACTGGGTTTCCCGCCGCATACCTGAGTATGTGTAATTAATAGAAATGGACATAAACTTCTTATGTCCATAACTATTCGCACGAGCGATTAATACGCTCCAAACCAACACCGGAATATTGCTAATTAAATACTCTTCCGATGGGTACCAAACACTGCTGTATGATTCCTGTTAGACCCTTCGTACGATATAAAGAGGGATTCCTCAGCTCTGGGACATTGTATTTTAACCAAACTTTCAGAATCTATCAAAGGGACCATGATTTATAAACTACATTAATTGTGAACATTTGTAACGAATTAGTCGCACGCTACGACTACATAAACTCTACCGTAAATACGCATACCGCGCCTGCGAGTGCACGTTATTGCGGGTATGCGCATCCACGGGAGAGCGCACGCACGCGCAGCGCGGACCAGTGTGCGGTGCAAATATGGCAACGTGCATAGAGACATTTTTCTGACTTTGACACTCCTCACCAGACTGTGCCCCATATACAGCCACCTCACCAGACTGTGCCCCATATACATCCTCCTCACCAGACTGTGCCCCATATACATCCTCCTCACCATACTGTACCCCATATGAATCCTCCTCACCATACTGTGCCCCATATACATCCTCCTCACCAGACTGTGCCCCATATACATCCTCCTCACCAGACTGTGCCCCATATACATCCTCCTCACCATACTGTACCCCATATACATCCTTCTCACCATACTGTGCCCCATATACATCCTCCTCACCAGACTGTGCCCCATATACATCCTCCTCACCAGATTGTGCCCCATATACCCCTCCTCACCATATTGTGCCCATATACCTCCTCCTCACCAGACTGTGCCCCATATACCTCCTCTTCACCAGACTGTGCCCCATTTACCCCCTCCTCACCAGACTGTGCACCATATAAATAATCCTCACCAGATTGTGTCCCATATACCCCGTCCTCACCAGATTGTTCCTCATATACCCCCTCCTCACCATACTGTGCCCAATATACATCCTCCTCATAAGTATGTGCCCCATATACCCCCTGCTCACCATTCTACCCCATATACCCTTCCTCACCAGTCTGTGCCCCATATACCCCCTACTCACCAGACTGTGCCCCATATACATCCTCCTCCCCAGATTGTGCCCCATATACATCCTCCTCACCAGATTGTGCTCCATATACATCCTCCTCACCAGATTGTGCCCCATATACCCCCTCCTCACTAGATTGCTCCTCATATAGCCCCTCCTCACCAGACTGTGCCCCATGTACATCCTCCTCACTAGACTGTGCCCCATGTACATCCTCCTCACCAGACTGTGCCCCATATACGCCCTCCTCACCAGATTGTTCCTCATATACCCCCTCCTCACCAGACTGTGCCCCATATACCCCGTCCTCACCAGATTGTTCCTCATATACCCCCTCCTCACCAGACTGTGCCCCATATACCCCCTCCTCACCAGACTGTGCCCCATATACTGTACATCCTCCTCACCATATTGTGTCCCATTTACCCCCTCCTCACTAGATTGTGCCCCATTTACCCCCTCCTCACTAGATTGATCCTCATATACCTCCTCCTCACCAGATTGTGCCCCATATATGCCCTCCTCACCAGACTGTGCCCCATATACACTCTCCTCACTAGATTGTTCCTCATATAGCCCCTCCTCACAAGACTGTGCCCCATATACATCCTCCTCACCAGACTGTGCCCCATATACCCCGTCCTTACCAGTTTGTTCCTCATATACCCCCTCCTCACCAGACTGTGCCCCATATACTGTACATCCTCCTCACCATATTGTGTCCCATTTACCCCCTCCTCACTAGATTGTGCCCCATTTACCCCCTCCTCACTAGATTGATCCTCATATAGCAAGCCACACTGCATCTGTTAATTATCATATATGACTTTCATGAATGCTTAGCAATAGGTATGTCTAGTGGGACTACAAGCGCCAGCAAGCCACACTGCATCTGTTAATTATCATATATGACTTTCATGAATGCTTAGCAATAGGTATGTCTAGTGGGACTACAAGCGCCAGCAAGCCACACTGCATCTGTTAATTATCATATATGACTTTCATGAATGCTTAGCAATAGGTATGTCTAGTGGGACTACAAGCGCCAGCAAGCCACACTGCATCTGTTAATTATCATATATGACTTTCATGAATGCTTAGCAATAGGTATGTCTAGTGGGACTACAAGCGCCAGCAAGCCACACTGCATCTGTTAATTATCATATATGACTTTCATGAATGCTTAGCAATAGGTATGTCTAGTGGGACTACAAGCGCCAGCAAGCCACACTGCATCTGTTAATTATCATATATGACTTTCATGAATGCTTAGCAATAGGTATGTCTAGTGGGACTACAAGCGCCAGCAAGCCACACTGCATCTGTTAATTATCATATATGACTTTCATGAATGCTTAGCAATAGGTATGTTTAGCTTATTAATCATTAGCAGATTTAAGCAAACTTTATTTTTTGCATTTGGGGAATGTGTGATGGTTTCATACCCCCACACCATTTGTCTGTGTAAGTTTTATTGCTTTAAGTGGGTGATGGGCTAGGGGTGGGTCCAATCAATCAATGTGCTTACATACACATGTTTGTTGCTCTTTATATTAGCTTGTAGTCTAGCTGAAACAGCGTAGCTGATTCAGTGTGGGGTGAAAGCTTTCAAAGGGAGAAACTTTCTAAGGGTGTCATCTGTGACTTTTACTGGACGGAAACTGAAAGGAAGCACCATCAATTGCACACAAAAAAAAAACAACACAAACCCCAATACTTGGACTGCAGCTACAAATGTTTGTTTACTCCTAATATTCTCCAAACCTCACTTATTTGGAAAACTATACATTCACTTTCTGCCCAAACACCTGCATTGCAACTTCTACTCTGACCCTGCAAACACCTGGACAACAAATGGGTCACTGAGAAGCATATTTAATGAAGTAACACTGACTTGCAGTTTGCCAACACTGTGTAATTTTCCAACTAACATCAGCAAATATTTGATTTACTGTTACCTGTAGATAATAACGACAGTTTAACATTGAATTTATTTCTGCAAACTTCACTGCTCTCTTATTCAGCCACCACTCCTCCTCCTACTCTCATTTTGCTACCACTATTTACCCCATCCACACTATGGCCAGGCTGCCAACATCCCTCATTAATCCTCGTCTTCCTATTCCTTTTTTCTGTCCCCTGTTACCACCTCTATCCCTCTCTCCCAGTCTCCTACATCTCATGCTGTCTCCTCTCCTCTGTCTGCCTCCCTTCCCCTCCTCTTCTGTTTCCCCACTGCAATTCACTTCTGCCCCTTCACACCATTTATACCCCAGCACTCAACCCTGCTCTCTCCCTCCTCTGCCTGTCTCCTCACCTCTCCTCCACCAGTATCATACTGCACTCCCTCCCTGCCTCACTCCTGCAGTCTCCCTTCCTAGCCAAGGCCCCAGCACCATCAATTCACCCTCTTTATCCCTTCCTTCCCCATCAAGCTTACCTCAACGCCATAGCAATCCAGATAATCTCATTCACATCTCTCCAACAAACTCATACCCCCTATCCTGTGCGCACTGGAATGCCAGATCTGTTTGCAACAAATTGACCCCCACTCACGACCTCTTCATATCCAACTCCCTGCACCTCCTGGCCATTACTGAAACCTGGATTACACCCTATGACACCGCTTCTCCTGCTTCTCTCTCGGCTGGGGGCCTTACATTCTCACACACACCCCGACCTGGGGGTCGTCATGGGGGTGGTGTTGGGATCCTTTTACCCTCAAGCTACACATACCAACTTATACCTCCAGAACCATCTCTTACATTCTCTACATTTGAGGTCCATGCAATTCGCCTCTACCAACCCACTAATCTTCGAGTTGCTGTCATTTACCGTCCACCTGGCATTTCCTCTAAATTCCTCGACAACATTGCCTCCTGGCTTCCTCACTTCCTCTCTTCTGACATTCCCACCATTATCCTAGGTGATTTCAACATCCCTATCGATAACCCCACAAAACCACCTGCCTCTAAACTCCTTAACCTCACCTCTTCACTTGGTCTCTCCCAGTGGACCTCCTCACCCTCCCATGTGAACGGGAGCTCACTGGATCTGGTTTTCACTCACCGCTGTGTTATTTCTGATTTCTCCAATTCCCCTTTTCCCCTCTCTGACCACCACTTGCTCTCATTCAACTTATCTATCTCTGCTCCCCCATCTCTCCCTCCTAAGGCTACCATCACTAAGCGTAATATTGAGGCTATTGACACCTCATCCCTATCCTCCCTGTTTGACTCGATTCTCTCTCCTCTTCTCTCTCTCACATGCCCTGAACAAGCCACATCTCTATACAATGCATCTCTTACTTCAGCCCTTGACTCTGTTGCTCCGCCAACCACTATTCACCCTCGCAGATCAACACCTCAACCCTGGCACACCAAATGCACCAGATATCTACAAAAATGCTCACGTACTGCCGAGCGACACTGGAGGAAATCACGCTCTCAAGCAGACTTCCTCCATTTCAAATTCATGCTCTCATCCTTCAGTGCTGCCCTTTCCCTTGCTAAACAATCATACTTCAAAATCCTCATCTCTACCCACTCTTCCAACCCCCGGCGCCTCTTTGCCACTGTTAACTCACTCCTCTGCCCACCACCACCTCCTCTCCCTTCCTCATTGTCTGCTCTTGACTTTGCCACTTACTTCACATCCAAGATTGACTCCATACGTCAGGACATCACATCCCACCAGTCCAGCAACCAGCCACCACCCATCCTTTGCCACCCCTCCCCTACCCTCTTACCAACTCTGACATCTTTCTCCCTAGTATCTGGTGAGGAAGTCATGGCCCTCTTACACTCCTCCCCCCCCACAACCTCCCCACTCGACCCTATCCCCTCCCACCTCCTTCGCTACCTCTCCCCTTCTGCCTGTTCCCATCTTGCCCACCTTCTCAATCTCTCCCTCTCATCAGGCACTGTCCCCTCTGCCTTCAAGCATGCTCTTGTCTCCCCTATTCTTAAAAAACCTACCCTTGATCCTAACACTCTCTCCAACTATCGACCGATCTCTCTCCTCCCCTTTGCCTCCAAACTTCTTGAGCGTATTGTCTATAATCGCCTTACTGCCTTTCTTTCCTCTCACTCACTGCTTGACCCATACCAGTCTGGTTTCCGCTCTCTCCACTCCACTGAAACTGCCCTCACAAAAGTCTGCAATGACCTCCATGCCGCCAAATCTAAGGGCCACTACTCTCTGCTTATTCTTCTTGACCTCTCTGCTGCTTTTGACACTGTGGACCACCCTCTTCTGCAAATCCTTCACTCTCTTGGTCTACGTGATACTGCCCTCTCCTGGCTGTCCTCCTACCTCTCCGATTGTTCCTTCTCTGTCTCCTCTCATGATGCTACCTCGCCCCCACTTCCACTAACTGTTGGTGTCCCCCAAGGTTCTGTTCTTGGGCCTCTCCTTTTCTCTCTCTATACGTCCTCTTTAGGTGAACTCATTAGTTCTTTTAATTTCCAGTACCACCTCTATGCTGATGACACTCAAATCTACCTCTCCTCCCCTGATCTCTCCACGGCTCTCCTCACTCGTGCCTCTAACTGTCTTTCTGCTATCTCTTCCTGGATGTCCCAGCGCTTTCTTAAACTCAACATGTCTAAGACTGAGCTGATCATCTTCCCACCCTCCCGCACAACCTCACCTCCCACAATCTCATTATCCATTGATGGCACGACTATCTCCTCTAGCCCCCAAGTACGCTGTCTTGGTGTAATCCTTGACTCCTCCCTCTCCTTCACACCACACATTCAGCACCTCTCACAAACCTGTCATTTTCATCTCAAAAACATTTCCAGGATCAGACCTTTTCTCACCCAGGATGCCACTAAGATCATTATTCACTCACTGATTATTTCCAGACTGGACTACTGTAATCTCCTCCTAACTGGCCTCCCTGACAATTACCTCTCTCCACTCCAGTCTATCCTCAATGCTGCTGCTCGGCTCATCTTCCTCACCAAACGCACTACATCCACCTCCCCTCTCCTACTAGCCCTTCACTGGCTTCCCTTCCCCTTCAGAATCCAATTCAAACTTCTCACTCTCACTTACAAAGCTCTCACCCAATCCTCTCCCATTTACATCTCTGACCTTATCTCCCTTTACTCTCCCACCCGTCCTCTTCGCTCTGCTAATGCACGCCGCCTCTCCTGTCCCCTGATTACTTCCTCCCACTCCTATCTCCAAGATTTTTCACGTGCTGCTCCCTTCCTTTGGAATTCTTTACCTCTCCCCCTCAGACTCTCCACCTCTCTACAAAACTTCAAACGGGCTCTCAAGACCCATTTCTTTACCAAACCCAGCCAAATCTCATCCTAACCCCCTGTTCCATGCTCTCTATGTACCCCATCTGTGTCACCCCTGTCTGTCTACCCCTAGAATGTAAGCTCTCACGAGTAGGGCCCTCTTCCCTCATGTGCTCACCCTTTTCTTCTTTAATAATTCTCAACTGCCCAAATCACAGTTTTTGGGCCACCTGGAACTTATCTCTGTCATTTACTGGTGTAGTTATGCTTAGTTACCCTGTACTTGTCCAAAATTGATTTCAACTGTAAGTCACTGTTTTGATTATGTGCATATGTACTCTGTAATTGGGCGCTGCGGAACCCTTGTGGCGCCATATAAATAAATGATAATAATAATAATAATAATAATAATAATATACCTCCTCCTCACCAGATTGTGCCCCATATATGCCCTCCTCACCAGACTGTGCCCCATATACACCCTCCTCACTAGATTGCTCCTCATATAGCCCCTCCTCACCAGACTGTGAACCATGTACATCCTCCTCACCAGACTGTGCCCCATGTACATCCTCCTCACCAGACTGTGCCCCATATACATCCTCCTTACCATACTGTGCCCCATATACATCCTCCTCACCATACTGTGCCCCATATACATCCTCCTCACCAGACTGTGCCCCATATACATCCTCCTCACCATACTGTGCCCCATATACATCCTCCTCACCTGATTTTGCCCCATATACATCCTCCTCACCAGATTGTGCCCCATATACCCATCCTCACCAGATTGTGCCCCATATACAGCCTCCTCACCAGATTGTGCCCATATGCATCCTCCTCACCAGACTGTGTCCCATATACATCCTCCTCACCAGACTGTGCCCCATATACATCCTCCTCACCAGACTGTGCCCCATATACAGCCACCTCACCAGACTGTGCCCCATATACATCCTCCTCACCAGACTGTGCCCCATATACATCCTCCTCACCATACTGTGCCCCATATACATCCTCCTCACCAGACTGTGCCCCATATACATCCTCCTCACTAGACTGTGCCCCATATACATCCTTCTCACCATACTGTGCCCCATATACATCCTCCTCACCATACTGTACCCCATATACATCCTTCTCACCATACTGTGCCCCATATACATCCTCCTCACCAGACTGTGCCCCATATACATCATCCTCACCAGATTGTGCCCCATATACATCCTCCTCACCAGATTGTGCCCCATATACCCCTCCTCACCATATTGTGCCCATATACCTCCTCCTCACCAGACTGTGCCCCATATACCTCCTCTTCACCAGACTGTGCCCCATTTACCCCCTCCTCACCAGACTGTGCACCATATAAATAATTTTCACCAGATTGTGTCCCATATACCCCGTCCTCACCAGATTGTTCCTCATATACCCCCTCCTCACCATACTGGGCCCAATGTACATCCTCCTCACCATACTGTGTCCAATATACATCCTCCTCACAAGACTGTGCCCCATATACCCCTCCTCACCAGTTTGTGCCCCATATACATCCTCCTCACCAGATTGTGCCCCATATACCCCTCCTCACCATATTGTGCCCAATATACATCCTCCTCACCAGACTGTGCCCCATATACCTCCTCCTCACCAGACTGTGCCCCATATACATCCTCCTTACCATACTGTGCCCCATATACATCCTTCTCACCATACTGTGCCCCATATACATCCTCCTCACCAGACTGTGCCCCATGTACATCCTCCTCACCAGACTGTGCCCCATATATACATCCTCCTCACCAGTCTGTGCCCCATATACATCATCCTCACCAGACTGTGCCCCATGTACATCCTCCTCACCAGACTGTGCCCCATGTACATCCTTCTCACCAGACTGTGCCCCATATATCCCCTCCTCACCAGATTGTTCCGCATATACCCCCTCCTCACCAGACTGTGCCCCATATACCCCCTCCTCACCAGATTGTTCCTCATATACTCCTCCTCAACAGACTGTGCCCCATATACTGTACATCCTCCTCACCATATTGTGTCCCATTTACCCCCTCCTTACTAGATTGTGCCCCATTTATCCCCTCCTCACTAGATTGATCCTCATATACCTCCTCCTCACCAGATTGTGCCCCATATACATCCTCCTCACCAGATTGTTCCCCATATACATCCTCCTCACCAGATTGTGTCCCATATACCCCTCCTCGCCAGATTGTGCCCCATATACCCCTCATCACCAGATTGTTCCTCATATACCCCCTCCTCACCAGACTATGCCCTATACACATCCCCCTCACCAGACTGTGCCCCATATATGCCCTTCTTGCCAGTCTATGCCCAATCTATCCCCTCCTCATTAGTCTGTGTCCCATATACGCCCCCTTCACCAGACTGTGCCCAAAATACCCCCACCTCACCAATCCTTACCCCATATATCCCCTACACACCAGCCCTTGCCCCATATACCCCCTCCTCACCAGACTGTGTCCCATATACCCCCTCCTCACCAGACTGTGTCCCATATACCCCCTCCTCATCAGTATGTGCCCCATATACCTCCTGCTCACCATTCTACCCCATATACCCTTCCTCACCAGTCTGTGCCCCATATACTCCCTCCTCACCAGTATGCCACATATACTCCCTCCTCACCACTCTGTGTCTAACCCAAATATATGCCCTCCTCACCAGTCTGCCAGATATACCCCTCCACCAGTCTGTCCCTAACAAAAATATATGCCCTCCTCACCAGTCTGCCCCATATACCCCTCCTTACCAGACTTTGCCCCATATACCCCCTCCTCATCAGACTATGGGTCTGATTCATGTAACTTTGTGTCATGTTGCCATGCAGGGGAAGCAGATACATGTACATTGTTTCTGTGCAGGGTAAATACTGTCTGCTTTATTCTTACACTGCAATTTAGATTTCGTTTTGGACACACCACACCCAAATCTAACTCTCTCTGCACATGTTACATCTGCCCCACCTGTAGTGCAGCATGGTTTTGCCCAGTTACTTATTTGCTTTACTTACAAACATGAATCAGGCCTTATGTCCCATATGCCCCTCCTCATGGGTTAGTATCGGGATCCTGGTGCATGGAATGCAGGTGCTCAGAATACGACAGTGTCATCCTGACACACTGGATCCTGACACCTTGCTGCTAAGTAATCTAGCCCTAACCTGCCCTTCCCGCAGCCTGACCATAAACATCTCTGGTGGTGCCTCAACCTACCCCCCCCCCCCTTCCCGCAGCCTAAACCCAGTGCTGAAAGTAGGGTGGTACGGATTACCATTAAGAAATATGGTGGTGGTACGCAGTACCTCCAGCCCAACGCCGGCGCCTCAGGGCGCAAGGCCTCTGTCTGCAATGAGCATGCAATCCCTGTCAACGAGCAAGAAACCCCTGGCGAAGAGCATATAACACCTGGCAATGAGCAAGAAACCCCTGACAATGAGCATGTAACACCTGGCAATGAGCAAGAAACCCCTGACAATGAGCATGTAACACCTGGCAATGAGCAAGAAACCCCTGACAATGAGCATGTAACACCTGGCAACGAGCAAGAAACCACTGGCGAAGAGCATGTAACACCTGGCAATGAGCAAGAAACCCCTGACAATGAGCATGTAACACCTGGCAATGAGCAAGAAACCCCTGACAATGAGCATGTAACACCTGGCAACGAGCAAGAAACCCCTGGCAATGAGCATGTAACACCTGGCAATGAGCAAGAAACCCCTGACAATGAGCATGTAACACCTGGCAACGAGCAAGAAACCCCTGGCGAAGAGCATGTAGGGTGATAAGTCCTACTAGAGGCATTATGTGTGTAAGTGACACTAGTGGGGCATTATGTGTGTAAGTGACACTAGTGGGGCATTATGCATGTAAGCAGCACAGCAGGGGGCATTATGTGTGTAAGTGAAACTAGTGGGGCATTATGCAGGTAAGCAGCACAGCAGGGGGCATTGTGTGTGTAAGTGACATTAGTGGGCATTATGCAGGTAAGCAGCACAGCAGGGGGCATTATGTGTGTAAGTGACACTAGTGGGGCATTATGCAGGTAAGCAGCAAAGCAGGGGGCATTATGTGTGTAAGTGACACTAGTGGGGCATTATGTGTGTAAGTGACAATAGTGGGGCATTATGTGTGTAAGTGACACTAGTGGGGCATTATGTGTGTAAGTGACACTAGTGGGGCTTTATGCAGGTAAGCAGCACAGCAGGGGGCATTGTGTGTGTAAGTGACACTAGTGGGGCATTATGCAGGTAAGCAGCACAGCAGGGGGCATTATGTGTGTAAGTGACACTAGTGGGGCATTATGCAGGTAAGCAGCACAGCAGGGGGCATTATGTGTGTAAGTGACACTAGTGGGGCATTATGTGTGTAAGTGACACTAGTGGGGCATTATGTGTGTAAGTGACACTAGTGGGGCATTATGTGTGTAAGTGACACTAGTGGGGCATTATGTGTGTAAGTGACACTAGTGGGGCATTATGCAGGTAAGCAGCACAGCAGGGGGCATTTTGTGTGTAAGTGACACTAGTGGGGCATTATGTGTGTAAGTGACACTAGTGGGGCATTATGCAGGTAAGCAGCACAGCAGGGGACATTGTGTGTGTAAGTGACACTAGTGGGGCATTATGTGTGTAAGTGACTCTAGTGGGGCATTATGTGTGTAAGTGACACTAGTGGGGCATTATGCAGGTAAGCAGCACAGCAGGGGGCATTATGTGTGTAAGTGACACTAGTGGGGCATTATGCTGGTAAGCAGCACAGCAGGGGGCATTGTGTGTGTAAGTGACATTAGTGGGGCATTATGCAGGTAAGCAGCACAGCAGGGGGCATTATGTGTGTAAGTGACACTAGTGGGGCATTATGCAGGTAAGCTGCACAGCAGGGGGCATTGTGTGTGTAAGTGACATTAGTGGGGCATTATGCAGGTAAGCAGCACAGCAGGGGGCATTATGTGTGTAAGTGACACTAGTGGGGCATTATGCAGGTAAGCAGCACAGCAGGGGGCATTGTGTGTGTAAGTGACACTAGTGAGGCATTATGCAGGTAAGCAGCACAGCAGGGGGAATTGTGTGTGTAAGTGACACTAGTGGGGCATTATGCACGTAAGCACTGCAGCACAGCAGGGGACATTGTGTGTGTAAGTGACACTAGTGGGGCTTTATGCAGGTAAGCAGCACAGCAGGGGGCATTACTAGTGGGGCATTATGCAGGTAAGCAGCACAGCAGGGGGCATTGTGTGTGTAAGTGACACTAGTGGGGCATTATGCAGGTAAGCAGCACAGCAGGGGGCATTGTGTGTGTAAGTCACACTAGTGACACTAGTGGGGCATTATGCATGTAAGCAGCACAGTAGGGAGCATTATGTGTGTAAGTGACACTAGTGGGGCATTATGCAGGTAAGCAGCACAGCAGGGGGCATTATGTGTGTATGTGACACTAGTGGGGCATTATGCAGGTAAGCAGCACAGCAGGGGGCATTGTGTGTGTAAGTGACACTAGTGGGGCATTATGCAGGTAAGCAGCACAGCAGGGGGCATTATGTGTGTAAGTGACACTAGTGGGGCATTATGCAGGTAAGCAGCACAGCAGGGGGCATTGTGTGTGTAAGTGACACTAGTGGGGCATTATGCAGGTAAGCAGCACAGCAGGGGGCATTGTGTGTGTAAGTGACACTAGTGGGGCATTATGCAGGTAAGCAGCACAGCAGGGGGCATTGTGTGTGTAAGTGACACTAGTGGGGCATTATGCAGGTAAGCAGCACAGCAGGGGGCATTGTGTGTGTAAGTGACACTAGTGGGGCATTATGCAGGTAAGCAGCACAGCAGGGGGCATTGTGTGTGTAAGTGACACTAGTGGGGCATTATGCAGGTAAGCAGCACAGCAGGGGGCATTGTGTGTGTAAGTGACACTAGTGGGGCATTATGCAGGTAAGCAGCACAGCAGGGGGCATTGTGTGTGTAAGTGACACTAGTGGGGCATTATGCAGGTAAGCAGCACAGCAGGGGGCATTGTGTGTGTAAGTGGCACTACAGGGGGGGCATTACGTGTGTAAGCAGCACAGCAGGGAGCATTATGCATGTAAGCTGAACTATAGGGGGCATTATGGTGAACGCGGCACTAAAATGCCATTTGGGGGGGGACAAAAAATGTATAATTATGCCACTGCATGCATAGCATTACCCAGAAGTGCCAGGAACACTAGTGCCACCAGGAGAAGATGCAGAAAGCTGCATCTTTTGCCATGAAACCCCTGGCAGTAAGTGAATAGAAGCCTTACTGTTGGGCAAAATTTTTAAGTGGCATTTTTGTGTGTGGGAAATAAAATGGTGTGAGTGGCATAACTGTGTGTGTCATAATGTGTAATGGGCATTATGGTGTGTGGTATCTCCCATACAATTGCCCAGATCTGTGCCTGTGTGGATAATGCTGGGCGTGGCTAGTAGCTCTCATTGGGTTAGCAACAGGTCTATCACACCCAGCCCACAGCTGATTGCGCGAGAAACGCCCTCCCACACAGGTTACATCTAATGGGAGGCTCTCCGCTTTGGCTGCTGTGTGTTCCCAGAGCAGGATTAACAATGGGGCTGATAGAGCTGCAGCTCCAGGCCCACACCCCAAAATAGGCCCACTGCATCTGCAGCAACTCCTTCCAACTTCCCTCCAACACTTTACACATAAAAATTGATACACATTCGAAAAGGGGGCGTGGCCATGGGTAAAGTGACATGCCCACGCCCCTTTTCCTATACTTTCAATGGATGTTTGGAGAGCCAAAAATCGGTACAGACCATTAAAAAAAGGTCCTGTACCTGCCAAAAAGGTGCAGCTGGAGGGTATGCCACTGCATCTGCAGCAAGTCTCTGCGTTGTAGATAGGGGGAAAACATCCTTTTACTGCAGCGTCCTATGTCCTGCTGCCAGTCCACCTGCCCCCTCCGCCATCAACAATCCCCACTCCCTAGCTGCGGCGCAGGTGGAACAAAAGCTGCTGCGGCCACCGGCATAGATGTGTATGAAAGCGGAGCAGCGGAAGACTTTCATAGCCCTCCCTGCACCGCATACTCTGAGTCCTGGAGCCTCCTCTGCACGTGATGTCACAGAAGTGCCTCCCTTCCACAGCCACGCCCAGATCCCCAGAGGCCCTGACTCCACAACACAGCACCTGGGCTGCCGGCCTGGAAGCCCCGCGGTGGCTAATGTAACGGATAGAGTGGGTGATATCGCGGAGGGTAATGTCTGGACGCTGAATCAGTGTAAAAGGTGACAGTGCTGTGCAGTGCAGTGGGTGTGCAGTGTCAGTGACACTGCACAGCACTCTCACCTTTTACATTGATTCAGCCAGTCAGTCAGTTCTACCAGCCAGTCACTATTGTTAGCGCTGGTGTCCCAACGCGCCGCATTACAGGGAAGTAGACGCACTAAATAAACTACAGCTCCCAGCAGCCCCTAGCGCTGAGGCATTCCGGTGCTAAGGGCTGCTGGGAGCTGTAGTTTATTGAGTGCATCTTCTTCCCTGTAATGCGGCGCGTTGGGACACCGATGCTAACAATAGTGACTGGCTGCTGTGCAAGTTTCCGGGAGAGACACTGCCAAAGGGAGGACAGCAGCTTAGCTGCTTCCAGGAGAAGCATTACCCGCCCCTCCCCCACTCGCAGTACCTCCGGGCCCCATCTGCGGCACCCCCACACCCCCCCATTCACCACCCGTGGTGTCTCCAGACCCACTCCCTCACCTGCAGCACCCCCGCACCTGTACCCCCACCCACGGCACCACCGCACTTGCCCCTCCCCCACCCGTGCCACCCTCACAACCACTTCGCCCCCACCCACCATGGCTCCAGACCCCCACCCGCAGCACCCAACCCTCCCCCACCCATGGCACCACTGCACCAGCCCCTTCCCCACCCATGGCACCCCCGCAACCACCCCTCCCCCACCTGCAGCACCCCCGGACCAACTCCTCGATCCACGTCTCTTCTGCACCTGCCACTCCCCCAACCACAACACCTACTAGGTGATTCATCAGGCCCTGCGTGCACTGTTCACGCCATTGCAAGGGGCTACAACCCCTTAACCATCGCACACCCTTTGTTGGTGGAATATTTAACCACTCACAATTATGATTGGAGGTAATACTCCATATAATACAAATATTGCACTCCACAAGGGCGTGCAAGGGTTAAGGGGGCGTAGCCTCTTACAAATTTGTGAAGCGTGCCCGTAGGGCGCGATGAATCACCTAGTAATATGTAATAGGCATCATGGTGTGGCATAATGTGTAATAGTCATTACGGTGTGTGGTATAATGTGTAATGGGCATTACAGTGTTTGGCATAATGTGTAAGGGGCATCATGGTGTGTGGCATAATGTGTAATGGGCATTACAATGTTTGCCATAATGTGTAAGGGGCATTAAGTTGTGTGGCATAATGTGTAATGGGCATTATGGTGTGTGGCATAATGTGTAATAAGCATTACTGTATGTGGTATAATGTGTAACAGGTATTATGGTGTGTGGCATAATGTGTAATGGGCATTACAGTGTTTGGCATAATGTATAATGGGCATTATGGTGTGTGGCATAATGAGTAATAGGCATTACAGTGTGTGGTATAATGTTTAATGGGCATTACGGTGTGGCATAATGTGTAATAAGCATTTATGGTGTGTGACATAAAGTGTAAGGGGCATTATGGTGTATGGCATAATGTGTAATGGGCATTATGATGTGTAGCATAATGTATAAGGGGCATTACGATGTGTGGCATAATGTGTAATGGGCATTACGGTGTGTGGCATAATGTGTAAGGTGCATTACAGTGTGTGGCATAATGTGGCCATGCCCCTATTGTCACGTAGCCCCTCCCCTAGTTTTGTGTGACCACGCCCACTCATGACACGTGACCATACCTATTTTTACTATCAGTACCACTAAGAAAAACATTCTACTTGCGCCACTGTCTAAACCTGACATCTCTTAGGGCCTTACCCTAACCCTCCCTACCTGCAGCCTAACCCTACCACCACAGCCTAACCCTAACCTTCCCGCAGCCTAACCTTCCCTCCCTGCAGCCTAACCCTACCACCGCAGCCTAAACCTAACCTCCCCCAACCCACAGCCTAAACCTTTCAGCCCAGGCATATTTATGATCAGGATGCCGGACTTCGGGATTGTGATCCATGTTGGAGTTCCGGTGCCAGTCTTCTGACCCGTGTCGGGACTCTGGTATCGGTATTGCAACTGCCGACACTCCGAATGTCGGTATGCTGACTGGATAAGCTTGTTGTCTACTGTACAGTAAGAGTGAAGTAAGAAGAGGAAGATCTAATAAGGTGGGTGGTCCGAGGGGAAGTGTCAACCACAGATAATATCTGCCCCACCTCAGTATTTTACATTTTTTTTTTTTTTTTTTAAAGTTAGAATTTTTATTGAGAGTGATCAGTAACCAAAACAGTATCAAAGGTGTACATGTTAAGATATTGAACATGCAGATAAAAGTTTTTACATACCACAGCAGAATGAAATATACAGTTCTATGACAATATAGGCTTTCAAGTAACAGCAGTGTGTACCCTGCTTAGGTCCAAACATGTGCATGATCAGTCTCATTTTATTTTTCGTTTATAGTATAGAATCTATACTTAAACAAAGAAAAATCTTGTTAAAAGTTAAAGCAAGAAAGAGAAAGAAGAGAGAGAGGATTAAAAAAAAAAAAAAAAAAGGAGCAAGAAAAAGTATACGAATAGAAGGGGAGCGGTGAAGAAATTACATGAAGGGAAGCGAGAGGTTGGCTACAGTCCTAAGTACTAACAACAGAGGAGGAAATACCAGAGGTATTAGAGGTATTAACAGTATTAGCAGAGTCCAGGTATTACTAAAGAGCGCGCAAGGTACCATGGAGACCAAATGTTGTGGAATTGGGCCACAGTGTTATTCCTCAGGCTTGTAATGTACTCCATAGTGGCTATATAATTAATCTTGGTCATCAGTAAAGCCTTGGAGGGTGGTTTATGGTCTTTCCAACATTTAGCGATCAGAGATTTAGCCGCTATGCAGAATTGCATAGCAAGCTTGTCTTGGGTTTTGGGTAGTGACGGTATGGGGGCATGAAGTAAAGCAATTTCAGGGGAGAGATCTAGGTTATGCTCGCAATTTTGAGCAATAAGTGCTCCAACTGTGTTCCAGAAGGGGCGAATAGAGGGGCAAGTCCACCATACGTGGAAAAATGTGCCCTCCTCTCCACAGAGTCTCCAGCACAAATTCGAGGTCGCGGGGAAAATGGAATGAAGTCTAGAGGGGACCAGATACCATCTGGTGTAGACTTTATAACATGTTTCCCTAAGTGCCACACTAATAGAAGTTTTAGCAATGGCCCTCATTCCGAGTTGATCGGTCGCAATGCGAATGTAGCAGAGTTACACACGCTAAACCGCCGCCTACTGGGAGTGTATCTTAGCTTCTTAAAAGTGCGACCGAAGTAATCGCAATATTGCGATCACAAACCTCGTAGCAGTTTTGGAGTAGCTTCAGACTTACTCTGCCTGTGCGATCAGTTCAGTGCTTGTCGTTCCTGGTTGACGTCACAAACACACCCAGCGTTCGCCCAGGCACTCCCACCGTTTCTCCGGCCACTCCTGCGTTTTTTCCGGAAACGGTAGCGTTTTCAGCCACACGCCCCTGAAACGCCGTGTTTCCGCCCAGTAACACCCATTTCCTGTCAATCACATTACGATCGCCGGAGCGATGAAAAAGCCGTGAGTAAAATGACTTTCTACATAGCAAAGTTACTTGGCGCAGTCGCAGTGCGAACATTGCACATGCGTACTAAGCGGATTTTCATTGCGATGCGATGAAAAATACCGAGCGAACAACTCGGAATGAGGGCCAATGTGCAGTCTAATTTCTTCCCATTGATCGTCATCAAGCGGATGGGAGAGATCTGTTTCCCAAGCCAGTTCATGGGGTTCACGGGTAGGAGGATCTGGAGTTAAAATGGAGTTATATATTGTAGAGATATTCCCCTTTTTGCCAATCGAAAGTAGACACATATGTTCAAAGGAGGTGGGTGGTCTCAGAGAAGTAATTTTAAGTTGTGATTTAAGAAAGCTAAGAATTTGAATATAATGGTAATGACACGAGGATGGAATACCGAGGCGTTCTTGAAAATCTCCAAAAGAAGTCGGTGCTGAGGCCTTTAACATGGATAAATCTCGTAACACCCTGAGATTGCCATGGGGCCGCTATTTTTCGTTCGCTGCCTGGGGGGAAGGCAGGGTGACCCCAGATAGGTGATAAAGGTGAGGGGTATGAAGAGAGATTATGGGTGTTGCGAAGTTTGTCCCACAGTCCAAGGGTGATTTTAATCGTGGGGACTGAATAGGCCGAGGCTGGTCTGCAGGACCCGGGGAGCCACAGAAGAGAGTCGAGGGGGATACCCTGATATATTGAGTTCTCAATGTCGACCCATTTTCTGATCCCTTGGGGGGAATGCCAGGACACTATGTGGTTAAGGTGACAGGCGTTAAAATAAGCCTGAAGATTCGGATATCCCAAGCCGCCTGAGGTAGCACTCTTAGTCAATAGAGTCCGTCTTAGTCGAGATTTACGGTGAGCCCAAATAAATTTGTTGCACAGTGCTTGCAGGGATGCCAAAGTCACTCGAGGCACCAAGATCGGAATGGTCTGAAACAGGTAAAGAATACGGGGAAGGAAATTCATTTTTAGGGCGTTAATCCGTCCAATCCACGAAATGAATAATCGATCCCAATTATCTAGGTCTTGAGTGAGAGTTTTAATCATAGGAACATAATTAGCCTGGTATAGGCTGGTGTAGGATTTAGTGATAAATATGCAAAGGTATTTGATAGCCGAGGGCCTCCAGAGAAAGGGGAAAGAGGAGGTTAAAATCAAATAAGTATGGGTTGGAACATTAAATGTGAGGGCCTCAGATTTGGTATGATTTATTTTGTAACCAGAGAGGGAACCATACAGGAGTAATTCTTTCTGTAGAGTAGGAAGAGAAATCAGAGGGTTAGAAAGAGTCAAGAGCACGTCATCCGCAAACAAAGATATTTTATACGAGCTCTGCCCCACTGTAACCCCCCCCAATGTCAGTGTTGAGTCTAATACGGGCTGCAAGAGGTTCAATGCATAAAGCAAAAAGTAAGGGTGAGAGAGGGCAGCCCTGTCGAGTACCGTTCTTCAAACTAAACCGAGGCGATCTTAATCCATTGGTCAGGACTGTAGATGAGGGGTCAGAGTAGAGGGCCGCTATTGCAGTGATGAAATGACCATGGAGGCCAAACGTAGAAAAAGTAGAAAACAAAAAGGGCCAAGAGATGCGATCAAATGCCTTTTTTCGGCGTCTAGCGCCAAAGCAATCGCTGGTGTTTTCGTCGAGTTTATTTGATAAATTAAATTAACAATACGTCTGGTATTGTCCGAGGCCTGGCGGCCGGGAATAAATCCCACTTGATCAGGGTCTATTAATGACGGCAACACAGTATTCAGGCGAGATGCCAGTATTTTGGCAAAAAGCTTGAGATCGGTATTTATCAAAGATATGGGTCTATAATTTGAGCAATACGAGGGATCCTTTCCGGGTTTCGGAATTACTATAATGCGGGAGGTCGTGGAGTCAGTGTGAAAAGGGGTGCCCTGCAATATTTTGTTAAACAAAAAGACCATATGAGGAATGAGTTGAGGGGCGAAGGTTTTGTAGTACACCATCGGATAGCCATCCGGGCCAGGTGCCTTAGAAGGTTTCTGGGTTTTTAGTGCAATCTCAATCTCTTCAGCAGAAATATCAGCATTGAGAGCAGAGTTAGTTTCCTCGTTTAAACGAGGAAGAGCGCACGAGTCTAGATACTGCTGTGCCTGGTCGGCTTGTGCCAAGGGGTCGGACGGGGGATCAAGGTTATAGAGCGCTTTATAATAGTCAAAAAAAATACCATTAATTTTCTTGGGGTCGTAGGTAATGTTGCCTGAAGGTTTTCTAATAGTATGGATGCATTGGTTAGCCTTCTTGGCACGTAAGCGATTAGCCAACAAAGTATGTGCCTTGTTGCTTTTGTCGTAAAACGATTGATTAGCCCACCGAAGTGAGCGCTCAATGTTCTCCGCCAAAAGAGATTGTAGGTCATCACGTGCTTTAGAAAGTTCGGCTACTGTTTTCTTGGAGCGTGTGCGTTTGTGTTCCTGATCTAATGTTGCAATGTTGTCTGTTAATAGAGCAATTTGATATTCCCGGTTTCTCTTACGGCGGGATGCAAATTGAATAATGGATCCTCTGATAACTGCCTTGTGGGCTTCCCAAATGGTGGCTATACTGCAGTCGTCTTCTACATTAACCGCAAAATATTCCTGAAGCTTAGTTTTAATTAAGTCCTGAAACTTAGGGATCTTCAGTAGCGTTTCGTTAAGTCTCCATGTCGGTCTACCGTCAGGGATATCAAATATGTCAAATGTCGCAGCTAAGGCCGCGTGGTCAGTCCAAGTAAGTGGGACTATCGAGGAGGAGCGAGCTGTCCGGGAGAGAGGTGCACAGCTCAAAAACATATCAATGCGAGAGTACACATCATGCGGATTGGAATAGAAAGTATAGTCCCTGGTGGTCGGATTAAGGAAACGCCATACATCGAACAAACCAGCCTCGGCCATACTCCTGTGTAGTACTGAGGAGTTAGGGGTTTGACTACTACGTAAGGTGCCGGACCTGTCCATGCACGTGAGAGCCATATTGAAATCACCACCGACAAGTGTCTTATCTCGTCTATATGAGTAAAGGTCGTGAAAAAACTTGCGGAAGAATTTGGATTGGGCAGTGTTTGGAGCGTACAGATTAGCCAAGGTAACCTCCTCGTGTCCAATTTTTCCCCTCACCATCACATAACGACCTTCATTGTCGCATTTACAGTCTAGGAATTGGAAAGGAACAGACCCTCTGACTAGGATAGCCACCCCCTGCTTTTTTGCTGTATTATTGGAGTACCAGGCCATGGGAAATTGTTTAGATGTCAGGGAGGGATGGGAGGCTGATTTCAAGTGTGTCTCCTGTAAAAAAATCACGTCACCTCTTAAAGTTTTAAGAGACCTGTGGAGATGAGAGCGCTTCTGGGGGGTGTTCAGCCCCTTGACATTAATGGATAGGCATGTTAGCGGCATGGTTGAAGATGAAAGAGGGAGTAAGTCGCTGGAAATCTTTAGGGACCCGGACTTTGCTAGGATGGATGAGAGAGAGAGAGAGAAAGAAAGAAAGAAAGAAAGAAGAATAAGAGAAAAATAGAAATGTATAATTCTATATACGAACAATACTAGATAAATGGATCTATCTGTCTGTGAATACAGAAATGTCAACTTGCACATGTACTGTAACCGGGGTCTAAAAAAGGAGGAGAGAAAGAGAGAAAAAAAAAAAAAATCAAGAAGAAGAAAAAAGAAAAAAAAGCAGACGTAGTATCCCGTAGGCAGGATACTCGACTGCCAAGATTGAGCTCTAAAAAAAAAAAAAGAGCTCGCTGGTGGGATACAAATGCAATATAACAGATGAGGGTATTGACCCACTACGTTTGGAAATATCTTTAATCCCTAGATTTTGGGGGAGGAAGTGTCAGGTCAAGGCACTGACGCCCCCCACCCAGAGCCAATAGTAAACAAAGAGGATGGACTGTTGTGTAGTAAATTAAGACCCACCACAGGGGCGGGACAGTCCTAAATACGGAATACTAAAGAAAAAGTGATTATATAGCAAACAAAATCAATATAGTAATAACAATAGAGCAAATGGCAAAGTCGCAGAACAGGTCGGTAGCCAGAGACATGCCCCAGGGCATCGGAGAAGGATCTAATTCAGTACCCTATCTATAAGGCAGTGTCTCCGAGCCATCGACCAGGACAGCGAGATAAAAACATAGCAATACGTGAAGTATACAGGTCCGCCAATAACAAAATTTGAGAAGGAAGTAAGTGGACATTCGTGGTTGAAACGGTACCTAAAACAGGGATTACATAACAGTTGAGCAGGGTTGAGAACAAAATTAAGTAAACTAAACGTTACGAAAACACAGAATTTAAACGTAAGGAGCTTCATATCTGAGAAGTAGCAGCAGGAGACAGCTGCAGCTTTCGGAGTAACTTGTCCCCGTCATCAGGAGAGCGGATGGTGTGAACTTTGCCATCGATCTCCACAATGAGGCGAAAAGGAAAGCCCCAGCGATATTTGTAACCATTGTTGCGCAGTGTAGAGGTAACAGAGCGTAGATCGCGTCGTTTAGCAATGGTCACCGGTGACAAGTCTTGGTAGATCTGAATCCGAGAGTCTTCAAATAAAATTGAAGTTGAATTTCTGCACGCCAACGTGATACTATTTTTAATCTTGAAAGACAAAAACCGAAGGATAACGTCGCGGGGAGGATCCGAGTCCTTTTGTTTAGGCCTCAGGGCGCGGTGAGCTCTATCGAAATGACAGAATCTGAGAGCGACGGGACCAGGTATAGAAACAGGCGTTGAAGGTATGGTTCCAGATTGGAGGCCGAAACAGATTCAGGGACATTGCGAATGCGTAGATTATTCCGCCTCTCGCGATTTTCGCTATCCTCAACTCTGTCTTTAAGGAGTTCCAACTCGCCGGATAGATAGCTCATGTCCTCACCCACTTGTTTGTGAAAATCTTGTTGGGGTTCCACCCGTGATTCCAGCGCGGTTGTGCGGGAATCCAGAGCCGCCATATCAGATTTTAATTCACCAATCGCTGACTGGAGAGCTGTTGTGAAGGAACTCTTAAGGTCTAATATCATATTCTGAAGGGATTGAATATCCGCCTTGGTTGAGGGTGTATCCGTCGGATCCATGATGGGGGTGGACAGCTGTGAGGATGGAGATAAAACTTCAGCTGGTTTTTCCCGGCGCGAAAAGTGCTGCGAAATATCCTGTGAAGCTCCTGATTTTTTTGCTCGGGTGTTCGCTCTGCTCATAATATCTGGTGAGATAAAAACGCCCGTTTAGGGAGTGGTAATAAGAAAGGTCCACCGGGATGGTACGTGTTCAGCAGTTGGTCCGGGTGGGGGGGAAGTCAGGCATTTGTGAGATCACATCATTTAAAGGGCCTAGGTCCCATTAATCTTTTAAAACAGTGAAAGGGGTCCACAGGAGAGCATCCTGATTCACAACCCACCGTTCCGTGGGTAGGTGAAATGTAGTATAAGAGATAAGTAAATAACAGCAGCTGCAGGGCTGGGGTTCTGGTTTGATTCCCTGCTGAGATAGGGAACTCGTTTCCTCACGAGTCCAGCAGGGGCAGCATAGTGCAGAGAAGAGGAGCTTGTCCTGCCACCTCCAAGATGGCCGCCGTCAGCAGAGTTTAAGGTGCTCCTCCAAGGACCTTCTCAGCTATGTTATCAGGGGCCTAGAGCTCCACCTGTCCCCCCAGCACTTTCAGCCTGCCCCCCTCAGCAAGATACCGTTGTTAGTGGGCTGATCTGAGCGGTGCAGTGCCTATGCTCCACCTGGCGCCTCATCCAAGATGGCCGCTGCCACCGGACCTCCGCTACTCGGCTCAGCTCCGGTCCCGCAGCTCCAGGGGCACTTGCAGCCGTCTCGGCTCCCTGTCCGGGTCACCCCAGGTAAGGAGTATGTAGCGGGGCAGGCCGTGCAGCAGCGCGCAGCGTCCCGGAATTCGTCAGATCTCGGGCGGGGGTGACGTCAAATTTGGCCCCGGCTTCACTACTGGGGGAAGGCCGCAACCTGCAAGCACAGGACAGGCCTGTGCTCCGGCTCCGCAGCTCACTCCCCAGATGCACAAGTTAGCAAGGGCTGCTGTGGGAAGGTATAGGGGAGAGACAGGCAGGGTTATGGCTGTGGAAAGGGGTTATAAGGATTTATTCTAGCAGGAGCTCTCCAGGTACACGTCCTCCCAGTCAGGCCACAAGCCACGCCCCCCAGTATTTTACATTTTATTTCATTATAAAAAATGCTAACGTAAGATCAGTGATCACTGCTGGGAGAATACGAGATCAGCACAGCTCAGGGGTACTGTATATATTATACTTACAGTATGTACACATTATCCTATAGTGTAACATGTTCTCTCTCTGTGTGCAGGAGAATCTCCCGGTGACCTGAGAGAGATCATCATCGCCCGTCTTGGATCCAACATCACCCTCAGCATGAGACACACAGTGACTATACATCATCAGGACCCGCAGAAATGTGATGTGTTTGACTGGAGATACAGAGATGTAACAGCGCAGCCTGAGTCCTATTCATCAGCACAATACAGACTGGCTTACAATAAAAACTGTACAGTGACTATAGAGAACAGTGCATCATTTCATAACTATAATGTATCTGTGGATGGGAATCTGACCCTATATAATGTCACCAGGGAGAATGCTGGAGATTATATGGTCATTGTCACCAGGCGATCAACGGGAACAACTATAATAACAGCTAATTATACGCTGCATGTACAGGGTAAGTATCGTAGTGTATTATATCACTAACTCTCATTTATTCCTCACCACAGAACCACAGAGGGGCCAGAAAGGGGCTGCGGCTTGTTGCTGTGAGGGTGGGGTTTATACTCCGTGGCTGTAGGCCAATGGATCCCAGAATAAAAGCCCCCATACATTAGCAATGAATTGCCCCAAATTCCCGATCCCCCAACACAAGTGTAAACAAGCTTAAATATCTTGATTCCCCAATCTGTCCAAAAACAGAATCGGCAAAGCTGAGATTTTTTAAAAAATTTTTTTCCTCCTGATGCATTGCTGATCATCAGGCTGCGGAATTGTGGGTGCAGGACTGACTACCTTGTGCAGGGGACGGGGGCTGCTAAGCACTTGTAAACATACATGTGTAGAGTGTTGTAATACAGTTGTGCTCATAAGTTTACATACCCTAGCAGAATATGTGATTTTCTGGCCATTTGTCAGAGAATATGAATGATAACTCACAAACTTTTCTGTCACTCATGGTTAGTGGTTGGGTGAAGCCATTTATTGTCAAACAACTGTGTTTACTCTTTTTAAATCATAATGACAACAGAAACTACCCAAATGACCCTGATCAAAAGTTTACATATCCCAGTTCTTAATACCATGTATTGCCCCCTTTAACATCAGTGACAGCTTGAAGTCTTTTGTGGTAGTTGTGGATGAGGCTCTTTATTTTCTCAGATGGTAAAGCTGCGCATTCTTCTTGGCAAAAAGCCTCCAGTTCCTGTAAATTCTTGGGCTGTCTTGCATGAACTGCACGTTTGAGATCTCCCCAGAGTGGCTCAATGATATTGATGTCAGGAGACTGAGATGGCCACTCCAGAACCTTCACTTAATTCTAGTGATGTGCACCGGACATTTTTCGGTTTTTGTGTTTTGGTTGTGGATTCGGTTCCGCGGCCGTGTTTTATATTCGGACGCGTTTTGGCAAAACCTCCCTGAAATTTTTTTGTCGGATTCGGGTGTGTTTTGTATTCGGGTTTTTTTTTACAAAAACCTCTCAAAAACAGCTTAAATCATAGAATTTGGGGGTCATTTTGATCCCATAGTATTATTAACCTCAATAACCATAATTTCCACTCATTTCCAGTCTATTCTGAACACCTCACAATATTATTTTTAGTCCTAAAAATTTGCACTGAGGTCGCTGGATGACTAAGCTAAGCGACCCAAGTGGCCGACACAAACACCTGGCCCATCTAGGAGTGGCACTGCAGTGTCAGGCAGGATGGCACTTAAAAAAAATAGTCCCCAAACAGAACATGATGCAAAGAAAAAAAGAGGTGCACCAAGGTGGCTGTGTGACTAAGCTAAGCGACACAAGTGGCCGACACAAACACCTGGCCCATCTAGGAGTGGCACTGCAGTGTCAGACAGGATGGCAGATTTAAAAAATAGTCCCCAAACAGCACATGATGCAAAGAAAAAAAGAGGTGCACCAAGGTCGCTGGATGGCTAAGCTAAGCGACCCAAGTGGCCGACACAAACACCTGGCCCATCTAGGAGTGGCACTGCAGTGTCAGACAGGATGGCAGATTTAAAAAATAGTCCCCAAACAGCACATGATGCAAAGAAAAAAAGAGGTGCAATGAGGTAGCTGTGTGACTAAGCTAAGCAACCCAAGTGGCCGACACAAACACCTGGCCCATCTAGGAGTGGCACTGCAGTGTCAGACAGGATGGCAGATTAAAAAAAAAATAGTCCCCAAACAGCACATAATGCAAAGAAAAACAGAGGCGCAATGAGGTAGCTGTGTGACTAAGCTAAGCGACCCAAGTGGCCGACACAAACACCTGGCCCATCTAGGAGTGGCACTGCAGTGTCAGTCAGGATGGCAGATTTAAAAAATAGTCCCCAAACAGCACATGATGCACAGAAAAAAAGAGGTGCAATGAGGTAGCTGTGTGACTAAGCTAAGCGACCCAAGTGGTCGACACAAACACCTGGCCCATCTAGGAGTGGCACTGCAGTGTCAGACAGGATGGCAGATTTAAAAAATAGTCCCCAAACAGCACATGATGCAAAGAAAAAAAGAGGTGCAATGAGGTAGCTGTGTGACTAATCTAAGCGACCCAAGTGGCCGACTCAAACACCTGGCCCATCTAGGAGTGGCACTGCAGTTTTCTAGCGAGAGGATGAGTGCTTCCATACTCATGTGAATCTGAACCACTAGCCATGAACATAGGCCAGGGCCTCAGCCGTTCCTTGCCACTCCGTGTCGTAAATGGCATATTGGCAAGTTTACGCTTCTCATCAGACGCTTTTAATTTTGATTTTTGGGTCATTTTACGGAACTTTTGTAGTATAATTGACGACACAGAGGTAGAGCAGTGGACTACTGTACCGTACTGCTATATATATATATATATATATATATATATATATACTGGTGGTCACAGCAACATTCTGCACTGTCCCCTCCTACTATATACTGCGCACAACTAAAATGCAGCACAGGTATGGATGCATAGTATACTTGACGACACAGAGGTAGAGCAGTGGACTACTGTACCGTACTGCTATATATATACTGGTGGTCACAGCAACATTCTGCACTGTCCCCTCCTACTATATACCGCGCACAACTAAAATGCAGCACAGGTATGGATGCATAGTATACTTGACGACACAGAGGTAGAGCAGTGGACTACTGTACCGTACTGCTATGTATATACTGGTGGTCACAACAGCATTCTGCACTGTCCCCTCCTACTATATACTGCGCACAACTAAAATGCAGCACAGGTATGGATGCATAGTATACTTGACGACACAGAGGTAGAGCAGTGGACTACTGTACCGTACTGCTATATATATACTGGTGGTCACAGCAACATTCTGCACTGTCCCCTCCTACTATATACCGCGCACAACTAAAATGCAGCACAGGTATGGATGCATAGTATACTTGACGAAACAGAGGTATAGCAGTGGACTACTGTACCGTACTGCTATATATATACTGGTGGTCACAGCAACATTCTGCACTGTGCCCTCCTACTATATACTGCGCACAACTAAAATGCAGCACAGGTATGGATGCATAGTATACTTGACGACACAGAGGTAGAGCAGTGGACTACTGTACTGTACTGCTATATATATATATATATATATACTGGTGGTCCCAGTAACATTCTGCACTGTCCCCTCCTACTATATACTGCGCACAACTAAAATGTAGCACAGATATGGATGCATAGTATACTTGACGACACAGAGGTAGAGCAGTGGACTACTGTACCGTACTGCTATATATATACTGGTGGTCACAGCCACATTCTGCACTGTCCCTTCCTACTATATACTGTGCACAACTAAAATGCAGCACAGGTATGGATGCATAGTATACTTGACGACACAGAGATAGAGCAGTGGACTACTGTACCGTACTGCTATATATATACTGGCGGTCACAGCAACATTCTGCACTGTCCCCTCCTACTATATACTGCGCACAACTAAAATGCAGCACAGGTATGGATGCATAGTATACTTGACGACACAGAGATAGAGCAGTGGACTACTGTACCGTACTGCTACATATATACTGGTGGTCACTGCAACATTCTGCACTGTCCCCTCCTACTATATACTGCGCACAACTAAAATGCAGCACAGGTATGGATGCATAGTATACTTGACGACACAGAGGTAGAGCAGTGGACTACTGTACCGTACTGCTATATATATACTGGTGGTCACAGCAACATTCTGAACTGTCCCCTCCTACTATATACTGCGCACAACTAAAATGCAGCACAGGTATGGATGCATAGTATACTTGATGACACAGAGGTAGAGCAGTGGACTACTGTACCGTACTGCTATATATATACTGGTGGTCACAGCAACATTGTGCACTGTCCTCCTACTATATATACTGCGCACAACTAAAATGCAGCACAGGTATGGATGGATTGTATACTTGACGACACAGAGGTAGAGCAGTGGACTACTGTACCGTACAGCTATATATATACTGGTGGTCACAGCAACATTGTGCACTGTCCTCCTACTTTATACTGCGCACAACTATAATGCAGCACAGGTATGGATGCATATTATACTTGACGACACAGAGGTAGAGCAGTGGACTACTGTACCATACTGCTATATATATATACTGGTGGTCAGCAAAATTCTGCACTGTCCTCCTACTATATACTGCGCACAACTAAAATGCAGCACAGGTATGGATGCATAGTATACTTGAAGACACAGAGATAGAGCAGTGGACTACTGTACCGTACTGCTATATATATACTGGCGGTCACAGCAACATTCTGCACTGTCCCCTCCTACTATATACTGCGCACAACTAAAATGCAGCACAGGTATGGATGCATAGTATACTTGACGACACAGAGGCAGAGCAGTAGACTACTGTACCGTACTGCTATATATATACTGGTGGTCACAGCAACATTGTGCACTGTCCTCCTACTATATACTACAATGCAGCACAGATATGGAGCGTTTTCAGGCAGAGAACGTAGATATTTGCAGCACACTGAGCAAGGATATTTGCAGCACACTGAGCCCAGATATTTGCAGCACACTGAGCACAGATATTTGCAGCACACTGAGCACAGATATTTGCAGCACACTGAGCACAGATATTTGCAGCACACTGAACACAACTGAGAGAACGCTGCACGTCCTCTCGCTATCATCTCCAATGCACGAGTGAAAATGGTGGCGACGCGCTGCTCCTTATATAGAATACGAATCTCGCGAGAATCCGACAGCGGGATGATGATGTTCGGGCGCGCTCGGGTTAGCCGAGCAAGGCAGGAAGATCCGAGTCTGCCTCGGAACCGTGTAAAATGGGTGAAGTTCAGGGGGGTTCGGATCTCGAGGAACCGAACCCGCTCATCACTAGTAATAACCCAGTCTCGGCTGCGGCAGCTATACTGTAATAACCTAGTTCCGGCTGCAGCAGCTATCTCCTATATAATAGCCCAAATCTGTGACTCTGTGCCTGGCAGTAACGCTGGGCGGAGTCAGAGTCACAGATCTGGCCAAACCCCTAAATGCAGTCACATAGTCTATGGAGGGCAGGCATAGCCGGATTATAGCAGGGGCGACAGTCTCGGGGCACCCACACACACTCTACCGAACTCCCCCGCCCCTCCACCGCTCACACACCCGGCGGCTGCAACTTCCCGGAACCCGCTCTCCCACCCAGCACCTGCCCGACGGCTGTGCGGCTGTCACGGAGCTCCCCCGCCCCTCCACCCGCTCACTCAGCCGCCGCCTTTAACTTCCCGGGACCCGCTCTCCCACCCAGCGCCCGGCCGACGGCTGTCACGGAGCTCCCCCGCCCGGCAACCCACACACTCACCCGGCCGCTGCAAGTTCCCGGGACCCGCTCTCCCCTCGGCGCCTGCCATTGCACTGACTGTGGACGCCTCCCTTCAGCGGCTGCAGCTTACAGGAGATGGGGAGTTCCTCTCAGTGTGCTCTCTATGGCTGGGGGCCGGAGAATGTGCCACCTGTTGCCGGGAAGTAGAGTAGTGTGTCCCGAGGGCAGCATGTAGTGGGGTGAGGACTGGAGTATGCTGTCTGCGCCTGGGGGTTTAGGGGGGGGTGAGGTGAGACTTTGCTATTTGCTGCAGTATTCTGGGGGCGAGAGAGGGCTTCAGACAGGCGGAACTGGCATCTAGATTAGTGTGTCACCATGCCAGCATTGTCTTGGGGGTGGCGGCTGTGAGCTGTGGTGTGGGAGACAGAGGCTGTACTTCACACTGTTTGGAAGTGGGGGGTGGGGTGGTTGTCACAGAGGATTGTATTGTCTTTTTTGGGGGGGGATGGGGGGGAGTGTGCCAGTGTCTGCATGTAAAAACCACCGCACCCAACCCTCCCTCACCCGCTGGGTCGCCGGACCCCCTACCCCACCGGCGCCACCCCCACACCCACCTCTCTACCACCCACAATGCCTATGGACCCCCTTCCCTATCCGCCACATCCCCTCACATGCCCCACCCCCACCTGCGGCGCCTCTGGACCCCCTACTCCACCCGCGGCACCTGCCCCTTCCCCACTCGCAGTGCCTCCGGGACCCCTCCCCCATCCACAACAGCTCCACACCTACCCTTGCCCCACCCACAGCACCTCCGTACCCCCTCCCCATCCGCAGCCCCCACTCACAAAACGGCTACGCCCCCTTCCCCATCGGACGCCCTTTTGTCGTGCAATATTTAACCACTAACCAAAACTAGGAATGCAGGTAATACTCCATGTAATACAAATATTGCATTCCAGAAATGTGTGCGGCGGTTAAGGGGGTGTAGCCCCTTGCGACGGTGTGAAGAGCGACCTTAGGGCGCGATGAGTCACCAAGTACTGTAATAACCTAGTCCCGGCTTTGGCAGCTATACTGTAATAACCTAGTGCTGGCTGCGGCAGCTATACTGTAATAACTTAGTTCCGGCTGGGGCAGCTATACTGTAATAACCTAGTCCTGGCTGCGGCAGCTATACTGTAATAACCTAGTCCTCTCTGTGGCAGCTATACTGTAAAAACCTAGTCCCGGCTGTGGTAGCTATACTGTAATAACCTAGTCCCAGCTGCGGCAGCTATACTGTAATAACCTAGTCCTCTCTGTGGCAGCTAAACTGTAATAACCTAGTCCCGGCTGCGGCAGCTATACTGTAATAACCTAGTCCCGGCTGCGGCAGCTATACTGTAATGACCTAGTCCCGGCCACGCAGCTATACTGTAATAACCTAGTCCTCCCTGTGGTAGCTATACTGTAATATCCTAGTCCTGTCTGTGGCAGCTATACTGTAATAACCTAGTCCCGGCTGAGGCAGCTATACTGTAATAACCTAGTCCTCTCTGTGGCAGCTATACTGTAACAACCTAGTCCCGGCTGCGGCAGCTATACTGTAATAACCTAGTCCTGGCTGCGGCAGCTATACTATAATAACCTAGTCCTCTCTGTGGCAGCTATACTGTAATAACCTAGTCCTCTCTGTGGCAGCTATACTGTAATAACCTAGTCCCGGCTGTGGCAGCTATACTGTAATAATCTAGTCCCGGCTGCGGCAGCTATACTGTAATAACCTAGTCCCGGCTGCGGCAGCTATACTGTAATAACCTAGTCCCGGCTGCGGCAGCTACACTGTAATAACCTAGTCCCGGCTGTGGCAGCTACACTGTAATAACATAGTCCCGTCTGACCTAGTCCCAGCTGCGGCAGCTATACTGTAATAACCTAGTCCCGACTGTGGCAGTTATGCTGTAATAACCTAGTCCCGGCTGTGGCAGCTATACTGTAATAACCTAGTTCCGACTGTGGCAGCTATACTGTAATAACCTAGTCCCGGCTGCGGCAGCTATACTGTAATAACCTAGTCCCGGCTGCGGCAGCTATACTGTAATAACTTAGTCCCGACTGCGGCAGCTTTACTGTATTAACTTAGTTCCGGCTGGGGCAGCTATACTGTAATAACTTAGTCCCGGCTGCGGCAGCTATACTATAATAACCTAGTCCTCTCTGTGGCAGCTATACTGTAATAACCTAATCCCAGCTGCGGCGGCTATACTGTAATAACCTAGTCCCGGCTGCGGCAGCTATACTGCAATGACCTGGTCCCGGCCACGCAGCTATTCTGTAATTATATAGTCCTCCCTGTGGTAGCTATACTGTAATATCCTAGTCGTGTCTGTGGCAGCTATACTGTAATAACCTAGTCCCGGCTGAGGCAGCTATACTGTAATAATCTAGTCCCAGCTGCGGCAGTTATACTGTAATAACCTAGTCCCAGCTGTGGTAGCTATACTGTAAAAACTAAGTCCCGGCTGCGGCAGCTATACTGTAATAACCTAGTCCTGGCAGCCATACTGTAATAACCTAGTCCCGGCTGCGGCAGCTATACTGTAATAACCTAGTCCTCTCTGTGGCAGCTATACTGTAACAACCTAGTCCCGGCTGCGGCAGCTATACTGTAATAACCTAGTCCTGGCTGCGGCAGCTATACTATAATAACCTAGTCCTCTCTGTGGCAGCTATACTGTAATAACCTAGTCCTCTCTGTGGCAGCTATACTGTAATAACCTAGTCCCGGCTGTGGCAGCTATACTGTAATAACCTAGTCCCGGCTGCGGCAGCTATACTATAATAACCTAGTCCTCCCTGTGGCAGCTATACTGTAATAACCTAGTCCCGGCTGCGGCAGCTATACTGTAATAACCTAGTCCCGGCTGCGGCAGCTATACTGTAATAACCTAGTCCTCCCTGTGGCAGCTATACTGTAATAACCTAGTCCTGTCTGTGGCAGCTATACTGAAATAACCTAGTCCCGGATACGCAGCTATACTGTAATAACCTATTCCTCTCTGTGGCAGCTATACTGTAATATCCTAGTCCTGTCTGTGGCAGCTATACTGTAATAACCTAGTCCCGGCTGCGGCAGCTATACTGTAATAACCTACTCCCGGCTGCGGCAGCTATACTGCAACGACCTAGTCCCGGCTACGCAGCTATACTGTAATAACCTAGTCCTCTCTGTGGCAGCTATACTGTAATAACCTAGTCCCGGCTGAGGCAGCTATACTGTAATAATCTAGTCCCAGCTGCGGCAGCTATACTGTAATAACCTAGTCCTGGCTGCGGCAGCTATATACTGTAATAACCTAGTCCCGGCTGCGGCAGCTATACTGTAATAACCTAGTCCTGGCTGCGGCAGCTATACTGTGATAACCTAGTTCCGGCTGCGGCAGCTATACTGTAATAACCTAGTTCTGGCTGCGGCAGCTATTCTGTAATAACCTAGTCCCGGCTGTGGCAGCTATACTGTAATAACCTAGTTACGGCTGTGGCAGCTATACTGTAATAACCTAGTCCCGGCTGTGGCAGCTATACTGTAATAACCTAGTCCCAGCTGTGGCAACTATACTGTAATAACCTAGTCCCTGCTGTGGCAGCTATACTGTAATAACCTAGTCCTGTCTGTGGCAGCTATACTGTAATAACCTAGTCCTGTCTGTGGCAGCTATACTGTAATAACCTAGTTCTGTCTGAGGCAGCTATACTGTAATAACCTAGTCCTGTCTGTGGCAGCTATACTGTAATAACCTAGTCCCTGCTGTGGCAGCTATACTGTAATAACCTAGTCCTGTCTGTGGCAGCTATACTGTAATAACCTAGTCCTGGCTGTGGCAGCTATACTGTAATAACCTAGTCCTGGCTGTGGCAGCTATACTGTAATAACTTAGTCCCTGCTGTGGCAGCTATACTGTAATAACCTAGTCCTGTCTGTGGCAGCTATACTGTAATAACCTAGTCCTGGCTGTGGCAGCTATACTGTAATAACCTAGTCCTGGCTGTGGCAGCTATACTGTAATAACCTAGTCCCTGCTGTGGCAGCTATACTGTAATAACCTAGTCCTGGCTGTGGCAGCTATACTGTAATAACCTTGTCCTGTCTGTGGCAGCTATACTGTAATAACCTAGTCCTGTCTGTGGCAGCTATACTGTAATAACCTAGTCCCGGCTGCGGCAGCTATACTGTAATAACCTAGTCCTGTCTGTGGCAGCGATACTGTAATAACCTAGTCCTGTCTGTGGCAGCGATACTGTAATAACCTAGTCCCTGCTGTGGCAGCTATACTGTAATAACCTAGTCCCTGCTGTGGCAGCTATACTGTAATAACCTTGTCCTGTCTGTGGCAGCTATACTGTAATAACCTAGTCCCTGCTGCGGCAGCTATACTGTAATAACCTAGTCCTGTCTGTGGCAGCGATACTGTAATAACCTAGCCCTGGCTGTGGCAGCTATACTGTAATAACCTAGTCCCGGCTGTGGCAGCTATACTGTAATAACCTAGTCCTGTCTGTGGCAGCGATACTGTAATAACCTAGCCCTGGCTGTGGCAGCTATACTGTAATAACCTAGTCCCGGCTGTGGCAGCTATACTGTAATAACCTAGTCCCATCTGTGGCAACTATACTGTAATAACCTAGTCCCTGCTGTGGCAGCTATACTGTAATAACCTAGTCCTGTCTGTGGCAGCTCTACTGTAATAACCTAGTCCTGGCTGTGGCAGCTATACTGTAATAACCTAGTCCCTGCTGTGGCAGCTATACTGTAATAACCTTGTCCTGTCTGTGGCAGCTATAATGTAATAACCTAGTCCCATCTGTGGCAACTATACTGTAATAACCTAGTCCCTGCTGTGGCAGCTATACTGTAATAACCTAGTCCTGTCTGTGGCAGCTCTACTGTAATAACCTAGTCCTGGCTGTGGCAGCTATACTGTAATAACCTAGTCCCTGCTGTGGCAGCTATACTGTAATAACCTAGTCCTGTCTGTGGCAGCTATACTGTAATAACCTAGTCCCGGCTGCGGCAGCTATACTGTAATAACCTAGTCCTGTCTGTGGCAGCGATACTGTAATAACCTTGTCCTGTCTGTGGCAGCTATACTGTAATAACCTAGTCCTGTCTGTGGCAGCTATACTGTAATAACCTAGTCCTGTCTGTGGCAGCTATACTGTAATAACCTAGTCCTGTCTGTGGCAGCGATACTGTAATAACCTAGCCCCGGCTGTGGCAGCTATACTGTAATAACCTAGTCCCGGCTGTGGCAGCTATACTGTAATAACCTAGTCCCATCTGTGGCAACTATACTATAATAACCTAGTCCCTGCTGTGGCAGCTATACTGTAATAACCTAGTCCTGTCTGTGGCAGCTCTACTGTAATAACCTAGTCCTGGCTGTGGCAGCTATACTGTAATAACCTAGTCCCTGCTGTGGCAGCTATACTGTAATAACCTAGTCCTGTCTGTGGCAGCTATACTGTAATAACCTAGTTCCGGCTGCGGCAGCTATACTGTAATAACCTAGTCCCATCTGTGGCAGCTATACTGTAATAACCTAGTCCTGTCTGTGGCAGCTATACTGTAATAACCTAGTCCCGGCTGTGGCAGCTATACTGTAATAACCTAGTCCCGACTGTGGCAGCTATACTGTAATAACTTAGTCCCTGCTGTGGTAACTATACTGTAATAACCTAGTCCTGTCTGTGGCAGCTATACTGTAATAACCTAGTCCTGTCTGTGGCAGCTATACTGTAATAACCTAGTCCCATCTGTGGCAGCTATACTGTAATAACCTAGTCCTGTCTGTGGCAGCTATACTGTAATAACCTAGTCCCGGCTGTGGCAGCTATACTGTAATAACCTAGTCCCGGCTGTGGCAGCTATACTGTAATAACTTAGTCCCTGCTGTGGCAACTATACTGTAATAACCTAGTCCTGTCTGTGGCAGCTATACTGTAATAACCTAGTCCCGTCTGTGGCAGCTATACTGTAATAACCTAGTCCTGTCTGTGGCAGCTATACTGTAATAACCTAGTCCCATCTGTGGCAGCAATACTGTAATAACCTAGTCCCATCTGTGGCAGCAATACTGTAACAACATAGTCCCGGCTGTGGCAGCTATACTGTAATAACCTAGTCCCGGCTGTAGCAGCTGTACTGTAATAACCTAGTCCCGGCTGCGGCAGCTATACTGTAATAACCTAGTCCCATCTGTGGCAGCAATACTGTAACAACATAGTCCCGGCTGTGCCAGCTATACTGTAATAACCTAGTCCCGGCTGTGGCAGCTATACTGTAATAACCTAGTCCCGGCTGTGGCAGCTGTACTGTAATAACCTAGTCCCCGCTGTGGCAGCTATACTGTAATAACCTAGTCCCATCTGTGGCAGCAATACTGTAACAACATAGTCCCGGCTGTGGCAACTATACTGTAACAACATAGTCCCGGCTGTGGCAACTATACTGTAACAACATAGTCCTGGCTGTGGCAGCGATACTGTAATAACCTAGTCCTGGCTGTGGCAGCTATACTGTAATAACCTAGTCCCATCTATGGCAGCAATACTGTAATAACCTGGTCCCGGCTGTAGCAGCTATTCGGTGATAAACTAGTCCCATCTGTGGCAGCAATACTGTAATAACCTAGTCCCGGCTGTGGCAGCGATACTGTAATAACCTAGTCCCATCTGTGGCAGCAATACTGTAATAACCTAGTCCCGGCTGTGGCAGCTATACTGTAATAATCTAGTCCTGTCTGTGGCAGCGATATTGTAATAACCTAGTCCTGTCTGTGGCAGCTATACTGTAATAACCTAGTCCTGGCTGTGGCAGGTATACTGTAATAACCTAGTCCTGTCTGTGGCAGCGATATTGTAATAACCTAGTCCTGTCTGTGGCAGCTATACTGTAATAACCTAGTCCTGGCTGTGGCAGGTATACTGTAATAATCTAGTCCTGTCTGTGGCAGCGATATTGTAATAACCTAGTCCTGTCTGTGGCAGCTATACTGTAATAACTTAGTCCTGTCTGTGGCAGCGATACTGTAATAACCTAGTCCTGTCTGTGGCAGCGATACTGTAATAACCTAGTCCTGTCTGTGGCAGCTATACTGTAACAACCTAGTTACGGCTGTGGCAGCTATACTGTAATAACCTAGTCCCGGCTGTGGCAACTATACTGTAATAACCTAGTCCTGTCTGTGGCAGCGATACTGTAATAACCTAGTCCTGTCTGTGGCAGCTATACTGTAGCAACCTAGTTACGGCTGTGGCAACTATACTGTAATAACCTAGTCCCGGCTGTGGCAACTATACTGTAATAACCTAGTCCTGTCTGTGGCAGCTATACTGTAATAACCTAGTCCCGGCTGTGGCAGCTATACTGTAATAACCTAGTCCCGTCTGTGGCAGCTATACTGTAATAACCTAGTCCCGGCTGTGGTAGCTATACTGTAATAACCTAGTCCCGGCTGTGGCAGCTATACTGTAATAACCTAGTCCCGTCTGTGGCAGCTATACTATAATAACCTAGTCCCGTCTGTGGCAGCTATACTGTAATAACCTAGTCCCGGCTGTGGCAGCTATACTGTAATAACCTAGTTCTCTCTGTGGCAGCTATAATGTAATAACCTAGTCCTGGCTGTGGCAGCTATACTGTAATAACCTAGTCCTGGCTGTGGCAGCTATACTGTAATAACCTAGTCCTGTCTGTGGCATCTTTACTGTAATAACCTAGTCCCGGCTGTGGCAGCTATACTGTAATAACCTAGTCCTGTCTGTGGCATCTTTACTGTAATAACCTAGTCCTGTCTGTGGCATCTTTACTGTAATAACCTAGTCCCGGCTGTGGCAGCTATACTGTAATAACCTAGTCCCGGCTGTGGCAGCTATACTGTAATAACCTAGTCCTGTCTGTGGCATCTTTACTGTAATAACCTAGTCCCGGCTGCGGCAGCTATACTGTAATAACCTAGTCCCATCTGTGGCAGCAATACTGTAACAACATAGTCCCGGCTGTGGCAGCAATACTGTTACAACATAGTCCCGGCTGTGGCAGCTATACTGTAATAACCTAGTCCCGGCTGTGGCAGCTGTACTGTAATAACCTAGTCCTGTCTGTGGCATCTTTACTGTAATAACCTAGTCCCGGCTGCGGCAGCTATACTGTAATAACCTAGTCCCATCTGTGGCAGCAACACTGTAACAACATAGTCCCGGCTGTGGCAGCTATACTGTAATAACCTAGTCCCGGCTGTGGCAGCTATACTGTAATAACCTAGTCCCATCTGTGGCAGCAATACTGTAACAACATAGTCCCGGCTGTGGCAGCTATACTGTAATAACCTAGACCCAGCTGTGGCAGCTATACTGTAATAACCTAGTCCCGGCTGTGGCAGCTATACTGTAATAACCTAGTCCTGGCTGTGGCAGCGATACTGTAATAACCTAGTCCTGTCTGTGGCAGCTATACTGTAATAACCTAGTCCCTGCTGTGGCAGCTATACTGTAATAACCTAGTCCTGTCTGTGGCAGCAATACTGTAATAACCTGGTCCCGGCTGTGGCAGCTATTCGGTGATAAACTAGTCCCATCTGTGGCAGCTATACTGTAATAACCTAATCCTGTCTGTGGCAGCTATACTGTAATAACCTAGTCCTGTCTGTGGCAGCTATACTGTAATAACCTAGTCCCGGCTGTGGCAGCTATACTGTAATAACCTAGTCCTGTCTGTGGCAGCGATATTGTAATAACCTAGTCCTGCCTGTGGCAGCTATACTGTAATAACCTAGTCCTGGCTGTGGCAGCTATACTGTAATAACCTAGTCCCGGCTGTGGCAGCTATACTGTAATAACCTAGTCCTGTCTGTGGCAGCTATACTGTAATAACCTAGTCCTGTCTGTGGCAGCTATACTGTAATAACCTAGTCCTGTCTGTGGCAGCTATACTGTAACAACCTAGTCCCGGCTGTGGCAGCTATACTGTAATAACCTAGTCCTGCCTGTGGCAGCTATACTGTAATAACCTAGTCCTGTCTGTGGCAGCTATACTGTAATAACCTAGACCCGGCTGTGGCAGCTATACTGTAATAATCTAGTCCTGCCTGTGGCAACTATACTGTAATAACCTAGTCCTGGCTGTGGCAGCTATACTGTAATAACCTAGTCCTGGCTGTGGCAGCTATACTGTAATAACCTAGTCCCGGCTGTGGCAGCTATACTGTAATAACCTAGTCCTGTCTGTGGCAGCTATACTGTAACAACCTAGTCCCGGCTGTGGCAGCTATACTGTAATAACCTAGTCCTGCCTGTGGCAGCTATACTGTAATAACCTAGTCCTGTCTGTGGCAGCTATACTGTAATAACCTAGTCCTGTCTGTGGCAGCTATACTGTAATAACCTAGTCCCTGCTGTGGCAGCTATACTGTAATAACCTAGTCCTGTCTGTGGCAGCTATACTGTAATAACCTAGTCCTGTCTGTGGCAGCTATACTGTAATAACCTAGACCCGGCTGTGGCAGCTATACTGTAATAACCTAGTCCTGTCTGTGGCAGCTATACTGTAATAACCTAGTCCTGTCTGTGGCAGCTATACTGTAATAACCTAGACCCGGCTGTGGCAGCTATACTGTAATAACCTAGTCCTGTCTGTGGCAGCTATACTGTAATAACCTAGTCCTGTCTGTGGCAGCTATACTGTAATAACCTAGACCCGGCTGTGGCAGCTATACTGTAATAACCTAGTCCTGTCTGTGGCAGCTATACTGTAATAACCTAGACCCGGCTGTGGCAGCTATACTGTAATAACCTAGTCCTGTCTGTGGCAGCTATACTGTAATAACCTAGTCCTGTCTGTGGCAGCTATACTGTAATAACCTAGACCCGGCTGTGGCAGCTATACTGTAATAACCTAGTCCTGTCTGTGGCAGCTATACTGTAATAACCTAGACCCGGCTGTGGCAGCTATACTGTAATAACCTAGTCCTGTCTGTGGCAGCTATACTGATTATAGCTGCTGATCTAATGCGGGATATGTACTGTGCGCAGCCAAGGCTTCATACTAACTATAGGGGGTCATTCTGACCCGTTCACACGCAGCGGTTCTTCACTGTGGTGCGAATAGGTCGGACTGCGCATGCGCGGTGGGCGCAATGTGCACGCATGTCATTGCCCGGCGACGGCTGTCGCCGGGCAGCGGCTACAACAAAGAAGAATGTGATTGCAAGCGATTGCTAGAAGATTGACAGCGGGGAGGCGTTCCGGGGGGTCTACTCACCGTTTTCCGGGCGTGGAGATCCAAACGCAGGCGTGTCCAGGCGTTTGGAGGGCGGATGTCTGATGTCAATCCCAGGTCCATCGTTGCTGGATCCGTCGCACAGGGTAAGTAAGTCTGACCCTGGTCTTATTTTGCAGGAAACTTTTTTAGCATAGCAGGCATGCACAAGCGATCGCAGTCCTGCTATGCTAAAATACACTCCCCCATAGGCGGCGTCTAGTTAATCGTACGAGCAGCAAAAAGTTGCTATGTGCGATCAACTCGGAATGAGGGCCATAGAGTGTAAGCTTGCGAGCAGGGCCCTCCTACCACTATGACTGTTTGTTTATTACCCAGTTTTGTTTTATCATTGTGTCCAATTGTTAAGCGCAAAGGAATTTGCTGCACTATTTAAGAATCTGTTAATAAATAACGAGATTTATGGTAAGAACTTACCGTTGTTAAATCTCTTTCTGCAAGGTACACTGGGCTCCACAGGGAATGACATTGGGGTGTGGAGTAGGATCTTGATCCGAGGCACCAACAGGCTCAAAGCTTTGGGAAAAAAAACACAATAGCAGCGCTAACGTGATTATGATTGATATACTAAGAAGGATTGAGTGATAAAAATTATTCACATTTAATAAAATATGCAATTAAAACCGCATTAAAGCACATACAGATGATCAAATAAAAAATGGAAAAAATATATTAAAGGGTCACAATTATAACTGCCTACACCAGTATAATCCGTCCCTAAATAGAATGAACTGGAATGCAGATGGGTGAATAAATGGAGATGGACTGACAGCACAGTCCTAACAATGAACTTTACCACAATAGGCCGCTAGAGGTGTAGTCCCTTGAGAATGTTTTTTATGGTTGCTTGAAACCAGCCACTGTTGGGAATCCTCATTAAAGCGCGGTGTCCTCCTTGTGCGTAGAGGGTTAGTGGTGCTTCAGATGGTATAAATCACCTCAATTATTCTGCTGCTGTAAACGTCTCTTGGTATCTTTCTTTTGCTAGGCTCAAAGCTTTGACTGTTCCCAGAATGCATAGCGCCGCCTCCTCTATAACCCCGCCTCCCTGCACAGGAGCTCAGTTTTGCTAACCAGTCCAATGCAGTAGCAGGCAAAAGAGATGACAACTGTTAGTAGCCACATACACCACACTCTCACGACAGGAGACGTGTCAGCGGCTAATGCCATACCTTACCAACCCAAGGAAGCTAAGTGCGTCAGGGTGGGCGCCTTGTGGAGCCCAGTGTACCTCGCAGAAAGAGATTTAACAAGGGTAAGTTCTTACCATAAAACTCGTTTTCTGCTGCGGGGTACACTGGGCTCCACAAGGATAGACATAGGGGATGTCCTAAAGCAGTTCCTTACGGGAGGGGACGCACTGTAGCGGGCACAAGAACCCGGCGTCCAAAAGAAGCTTCCTGGGAGGCGGAAGTATCAAAGGCATAGAACCTTACGAACGTGTTCACTGAGGACCACGTAGCCGCCTTGCACAATTGTTCAAGGGTCGCACCACGGCGGGCCGCCCAAGAAGGTCCAACTGACGAGTAGAATGGGCCTTTATGGTAGCAGGAGCTGGAAGGCCAGCCTGTACATAAGCATGTGCAATCACCATTCTAATCCATCTGGCCAGGGGCTGCTTGTGAGCAGGCCAGCCACGTTTGTGAAAACCAAACAACAAAGAGAGAATCCAACCTCCTAATGGAGGCAGTTCTCTTCACATAGATAAGGAGAGCCCGTACCACATCCAAAGGCAGCTCTTTCGAAGACAATTCAGGAGAGGCAAAGGCCGGAACCACAATCTCCTGATTAAGGTGGAAAGAAGACACCACCTTAGGTAAATACTCGGGACGTGTTCTAAGAACCGCCTGATCACGGTGAGAAATCAGATATGGTGACCTACAAGATAAGGCACCCAAATCCGACACCCTTCTAGCAGAGGCAATAGCCAGAAGAAACAATACCTTAAGGGAAAGCCACTTAAGGTCAGCAGATTCAAGGGGCTCAAACGGAGACTCTTGCAATGCCACTAGAACCACCAACAAGTTCCAAGGGGCCACAGGCGGGACATAGGGAGGTTGAATCTGCAACACACCCTGAGTGAATGTATGTACATCAAGTAAAGTCGCAATTTTTCTCTGGAACCAAACCGACAAGGCAGAAATATGAACCTTGATGGAGGCCAGATGAAGGCCCAAGTCCAGGCCCTGTTGCAGAAAGGCCAAAAGTTTGGCCGTACTAAACTTGTAAGCGTCATGATCGTGAGATGCGCACCAAGCAAAGTAAGAAATCCAGACCCTATGGTAAATCCGAGCAGAAGCCGGTTTCCAGGCCTTCAACATAGTTTGAATGACCGCCTCAGAAAAACCTTTGGCCCTCAAAACGGAAGCTTCAAGAGCCACGCCTTCAAAGCCAACCGGGCTAAATCCTGATATACACAGGGTCCCTGAAAAAGGAAATCTGGGTGCTGCGGAAGTGGTCTGAGAACCAATGCCGTCTGGGCCACGCGGGAGCGATCAGAAGTAGGATTCTTCCTTCTTGCTTGAACTTCCTTATTACTCTGGGCAGGACTGACACCAGAGGGAACACGTATGGCAGCTGAAAGTTCCATGGAATTGCCAGTGCATCCATGAACGCTGCTAGAGGATCCCTTGTCCTTGCTCCGAAGACTGGAACCTTGTGATTGTGTTGAGACGCCATCAGGTCCACATCTGGAAGGCCCCACCTGTCCACGAGGAGTTGAAGCACTTCTGGATGGGGGCTCCACTCTCCAGCGTGTACGTCCTGATGACTCAGGCCGCTTCCCAGTTTAGGACCCCAGGAATAAATACTGGCGTTATGGCTGGCAGATGGCGTTCCGCCCACTGAAGAATCCTTGATACTTCCCTCATTGCCATGCAGCTTCGAGTGCCGCCTTGATCATTGATGTACGCCACCATGGTGGCGTTGTCCGACTGTACTTGAACAGGTCTGTTCTGTATTAATTGCTGGGCCAAGTTCAGAGCATTGAACAGCGCCCGCAGTTCCAGAATGTTTATCGGGAGGAGAGACTCCTCCTTGGTCCACCGACCCGGAAGGGAGTGTTGCTTCAACACCGTGCCCCAACCTCTCAGACTGGCATCCGTCGTCAGAAGGACCCAGTTGGAGATCCAGAAGGGATAACCCCTGCTCAATCGTTGGTCCAGAAGCCACCAGCTCAGTGACAGATGGACCTCCGGAGACAAGGAGAACATTTGAGACCTGATCCGGTGAGGCAGGCCATTCCATTTTGCAAGAATCAGCTTCTGCAGAGGGCGGGAATGGAATTGAGCGTACTCCACCATGTCGAAAGCCGACACCATGAGACCTAGCACTTGCATTGCCGAATGTATCGACACTTGCGGACGAGATAGGAAGCATTGAATCCTGTCCTGAAGCTTCAGGACTTTCTCCTGAGACAACAACCACCGCTGGTTGTGAGTGTCCAACAACGCCCCCAGGTGCACCATGCTCTGAGCAGGGATCAGGGAAGATTTCTTCCAGGTGATGAGCCACCCATGGGCTTGCAGAAACTGGATAGTCAAAGCCAGATGGCGTAGGAGAATTTCTGGGGAATTTGCCAGGATCGACAAGTTGTCCAGATATGGTAGGGTACTGACCCCTTGACGGCGGAGTACAGTTGTCATTACCGCCATGACCTTGGTGAATACTCGCGGAGCCGTGGTCAAGCCAAAACGTAATGCCTGAAATTGGTAATGAAGGTTTCTAACCACAAACCTCAGGTACTGCTGATGAGACACTGCAATGGTAATACGCAGGTAAGCATCTTGTATGTCCAGGGAGACCATATACTACCCAGGTTCCAAGGCCAGAACAATAGAGCGAAGAGTTTCCATACAAAACTTGGAGACCCTCACAAATTTGTTCAAGGACTTGAGGTTGAGAATGGGACTTGAGGACCCATTTGGTTTCGGGACTAGGAACAGCTGTGAATAGTACCCCTTGCCTCTCTGAGCCAGAGGCACCTGTACTACCATTCCTGTGTCCAGGAGGGACTGTACCACCGAATTAAGAGTTTTTGCCTTCACCTGATCCGAAGGGACGTATGTCAGGCAAAATCGATGAGGGGGGCGATTCTTGAAAGATACGGCGTAACCTTGAGTGACGACTTCCCGTACCCAGGCATCGGAAGTGGTCCTCAACCATTCCTGGGTATACCCTAGAAGTTGGCCCCCACCCTGGGATCCCCCAGGGGGAGGCCCGCCCCATCATTCGGCAGGCTTGTCAGTTTTGGAAGCAGGCTGACGGGCAGTCCAGGCCCTTTTGGGTTTGGGCTTATTGGGCTTGGAAGTGCAAACCTGTTTCAGGTACGCCTGACCTTTTGCTTTCACTGAAGGACGAAAGGAGCGAAATGGAGTATTTTTAGCCTTCTGCACCGAAGGAGCAGTACTAGGTAGACATGCTATTTTAGCAGAGGCTAAGTCCGCCACTATCTTGTTGAGGTCTTCTCTGAAAAGAATGTCTCCCTTAAAAGGAAGCACCTCCAGGGTTTTCTTAGAGTCCAGATCCACAGACCAGGACCATAACCAGAGAATCCGGCGAGACAAAATGGACATAGTAGAAGCCTTGGCCGCCAGAATACCGGCATCAGAAGCCACCTCCTTAATGTAATGAGAAGCTGTGGCAATAAAGGACAGACATTGTCTAGCATGATCAGAAGCATTGGAAGGCAACTCCGCCTCCAGCTCCTGGGCCCATGCTTCAACAGCCTCTGCAGCCCATGTCGCTGCAATGGTGGGCCTATGCACAGCACCAGTTAGGGTGTAGATTACCTTTAAACAACCATCCACACGCTTATCTGTCAGTTCTTTCAGACACGCGACGGTAGTTACCGGCAGAGCCGAGGATACCACCAGCCGCGCCACCTGCAAATCCACTGGCGGGGGTGTTTCAAAATTTTTACTTAGCTCCACAGCGAGGGGGTTGCGAGCCAGCATCTTCTTGTGAGGCGTGAATTTCTTTCCTGGATTTTCCCAGGACTCCTGACGTATGTCAACTAAATGGTCAGAAAGAGGTAAAACTTGTTTAACCACTTTCTGACGTTTAAACCTGTCCGGTTTATTAGGGGCAGCATCAGGCTTTGGGTCATCAGTAATTAGAAGAATAAGCCTGATAGCCTCCAACAAGTCAGGAACATCCACCTGTGAAACAGCTTCCCCATCAGAAGTATCAGGATCAGAATCTGTGGGGTCAGTATAAACTCCATCCTCATCAGACGAGGAGTCTGGGATGTTGGTGGATTGTGAGGAAGTAATGGCCCGCTTAGAGGACCCCTTGGTCTTAGGCGGGCGAGGGTTAGACTTCTGAGTAGTCAGTGATTGGTTCAATTGCTGTAACTGAGCGGACAGTTGATCTGCCCATGGCTGGTTAACCGCGGGAACCATAAGCGGTTGTACCAGCAGAGGAGGTCCCATAGGGGGCGTTAGTCTAGTTACCAGCGTATTCAGTAGCGTGGAGAAGGTAGCCCAAGGTGGGTCATTTTGAACCCCCATTGCTACAGTCCCACTTGGGGGTAAGGATCCCCCAGAAACCTGAACCCTCAGCTGCTATGTTTTCCTCAAATGTGTCTGCAGCGTCACCACCACGCAATGTGGGATCAGCCCTAGCTCCATCGCCCCCTGTAGCTGACATTTCTGAAAGCTAGAGAGAAAAAATGATGTGGGCGCTCGGAAGGGATAGTAGTACAACGGCTGCTGGTTTTATAAATATATAAATGTATTTATTGGTAAAATAATTCTAACAAATAGACACTAAATGGCTTGAGTGCCTTTACATTACATATACACAATTAAATAGAAAATAAAAAATAAATAAAACATATGATTAATAATGAATGACTGTGTCCTGTGCCTCAGAACTTGCTGGTATTTGAACACCAAACCTAATTTGTGTTAGTTTTCTTGCATGCATAAGCCAGCTGTTAATGGCTATAAGGGGTTAGTGCATAATAAGCTCAAACTGCACTTTGAGGGAGAGGAGGCTGGTTAGTATTTAATAGAGCCTGTTGATACTTCACCAGTAAGAGCTGATAGACGGAGTGTTCAGTGATGTGGCTAGATATCATATGAGCCAATCCCACGTCTGTCTCATGTCCGTGAAGCTTGCTTGATCCACTCACTGGTTTAGTGGCCGACCGCTCAGCGGCGGTTCCCTTTGGCAGGGCCTGTTGTAGATAGTGCGGTGTGCTGTCAGCTAGCACTGGGCCAGGGTGGAGACAGAGACAGGGAGTCCAATGTGCAAGTCCTGGGTAGCAGGGGACGCTGTGATGCCGCGTTCCGCGGCTTCCGGGTTTGGGGCTTCCGGCTGCGTTCCCCCTGCGTTCCACAGTCGTAAATGGTCACCTGACGCGTTTCTCCGCCTCCAAAGTGGGCGGTTTCATCAGATGAAACCGCCCACTTTGGAGGCGGAGAAACGCGTCAGATGACCATTTACGACTGTGGAGCGCAGGTGGAACGCAGCCGGAAGACCCGAACCCGGAAGCCGCGGAACGCGGCATCACAGCGTCCCCTGCTACCCAGGACTTGCACATTGGACTCCCTGTCTCTGTCCCCACCCTGGCCCAGTGCTAGCTGACAGCACACCGCACTATCTACAACAGGCCCTGCCAAAGGGAACCGCCGCTGAGCGGTCGGCCACTAAACCAGTGAGTGGATCAAGCAAGCTTCACGGACATGAGACAGACGTGGGATTGGCTCATATGATATCTAGCCACATCACTGAACACTCCGTCTATCAGCTCTTACTGGTGAAGTATCAACAGGCTCTATTAAATACTAACCAGCCTCCTCTCCCTCAAAGTGCAGTTTGAGCTTATTATGCACTAACCCCTTATAGCCATTAACAGCTGGCTTATGCATGCAAGAAAACTAACACAAATTAGGTTTGGTGTTCAAATACCAGCAAGTTCTGAGGCCCAGGACACAGTCATTCATTTTTAATCATGTTTTATTTATTTTTTATTTTCTATTTAATTATGTATATGTAATGTAAAGGCACTCAAGCCATTTAGTGTCTATTTGTTAGAATTATTTTACCAATAAATAAATTTATATATTTATAAAACCAGCAGCCGTTGTACTACTATCCCCTCCGAGCGCCCACATCATTTTTTCTCTCCTTCTGTTTAGTACGGTGGATACCCAGGTCCACCATTGTGGGCAGCCAGAAGGGTAATTAGTATTCTGTAGAAAATCATATAAAATATAAAAAACATTATCAATTTATTTTTTTAACATTTGAATTAATCAGCGCCCACATCCGTATTCGGACTCTCCCCTTTATTTCTGAAAGCTCAATGCGAGGCAACACAGTACAATATCAGCAGCACAATACCTGACAAGAACCCCCTGTGCAGTGTATCAGCACAAACAAGGAATTCAAGAGGTATATGGTGACTAAAAATCACAGAGAAAAATACACACTGAGTATATCCTGTGAACTGCCTATATTATGATAAACCTGACCAGTGGCTGAACTAGCGAGCGGTGGGCTCAGGTGCGACAAAATGCTTTGGGCCCCCCATCCCATCCAAGTCCACCCCCTCACCCTTGGAGAGGATCTGGTGAGGGGGGCCTGCTCAGGGCCAGAGAAATGGATACCTAGCAACAGTGCCATCACTGTGTGCAAGAAACGGCATCGGAGCCCCCCCACCTCCATGTATAACAGGGGCAGTGCGAGGCGTAGGCACACAAAAAAATATAGGGGCATGGCTTTGTGGGGAAGGGGTGTGGCCACAAAATAGTACCACAGCGTCCCTTTTTTACACATTACGGCAGACAGCATTCCATTTTTTACACATAACGGCAGACAGCGTCCCCTTTTTACACATAAAGGCAGACAGCGTGCCCTTTTTACACATTACGGGAGACAGCGTCCCATTTTTTACACATTACGTCAGACAGCGTCCTCTTTTTACACAGTACGGCAGACAGCGTCCCCTTTTTACACAGTACGGCAGACAGCGTCCCCTTTTTACACATTACGGCTGACAGCGTCCCCTTTATACACATTACGGCAGACAGCATTCCATTTTTTACACATAACGGCAGACAGCGTCCCCTTTTTACACATAACGGCAGACAGCGTGCCCTTTTTACACATTACGGGAGACAGGGTCCCATTTTTTACACATTACGGCAGACAGCGTCCCCTTTTTACACAGTACGGCAGACAGCGTCCCCTTTTTACACATTACGGCTGACAGCGTCCCCTTTATACACATTACGGCAGACAGCATTCCATTTTTTACACATAACGGCAGACAGCGTCCCCTTTTTACACATTACGGGAGACAGCGTGCCCTTTTTACACATTACGGGAGACAGCGTCCCATTTTTTACACATTACGGCAGACAGCGTCCTCTTTTTACACAGTACGGCAGACAGCATCCCCTTTTTACACAGTACGGCAGACAGCGTCCCCTTTTTACACATTACGGCTGACAGCGTCCCCTTTATACACATTACGGCAGACAGCGTCCCCTTTATACACATTACGGCAGACAGCGTCCCCTTTTTACACATAACGGCAGACAGCGTCCCCTTTTTACACATAACGGCAGACAGCGTGCCCTTTTTACACATTACGGGAGACAGCGTCCCATTTTTTACACATTACGGCAGACAGCGTCCTCTTTTTACACAGTACGGCAGACAGCGTCCCCTTTTTACACAGTACGGCAGACAGCATCCCCTTTTTACACATTACGGTTGACAGCGTCCCCTTTATACACATTACAGTAGACAGCGTCCCCTTTTTACACATTACGGCAGACAGCGTCACCTTTTTACACATAACGGCAGACAGCGACCCCCTTTTTACACATAACGGTATACAGTGACCCCCTTTTTACACATAAAAGCAGACAGTGACCCCTTTTTACACATAACGGCAGACAGTGACCCCCTTTTTACACATAACGGCAGACAGTGACCCCCTTTTTACACATAAAAGCAGACAGTGACCCTTTTTACACATTACGGCAGACAGTGACCCCCTTTTTGCACATTACGGCAGACAGTGACCCCCTTTTTGCACGTTACGGCAGATAGTGACCCCCTTTTTACACATTGAGGCAGACAGAATATAAAGAAAGAAAGAAAGAAGAGAATTATACTTATAGTCTCCCCTGGCTCAGGCTCCTCGGTGCAGCTTTTGGCAGATGATGATCCCGGGCAGGAGAGAAGGGGGAGGAGGGAGGTGGAGGAGGGAGCCGCAGCAGCGCTGTGTTATTGGTGGAGGAGCTGCTGCTGTCCCTTTCCTTCCCCATTGGCTGTCCTCCGCCGCTGTGAATGCTGGGATGCGCTTCCCAGCATTCACAGCGGCGGAGGACAGCCTATTATTATTATTTATTTATAAGGCGCCACATGTGTTTCGCAGCGCCGTACAAAGGACAGTACAGGGAGACAAAACATGGCATTACAGTAAATAAATAACAGAAATAGAGTACAGATAACAGAGCACCACACATTCTCAAGACATAATACAGCTAAGATGTAAGTAGTGAGGGAGTGATCATCGTACTACTAGAGGCTGGTGGCCATAGATGGAGATGAGCCTTTACTAGCAGGATAAAGATGGTCGTTGAGTAGGGGAGAGCTGCAAGTGAAATGTGTCGAGACGAGGGCTTAGATAACAAGAGGAAAGAGGGCCCTGCTCTGAAGAGCTAACAATCTAATGGGGAGGGGCGACAGACAGATGACAAGAGGTGCAGGCAAGTGGGAGGTAGCCTGATGGCAGTATGCAAGCAAAGCTGAGATGTTCTCGGCATGAGGCAGGGGGGTGGAGGCGCGGCTTCAGCACTGGGTTATGCATCGGGAGGGCATGCTTTGATGAATAGGTGGGTTTTTAGTGCCCGTTTGAAGCTTTGCAAGCCTATGGGGAAGGAAAGGGACAGCATCAGTGCCTCCACCAATTACAGTGCACTGCTGCGGTTCCCTCCTCCACCTCCCTCCTCCTCCTTCACCCCCGTAGCCGCTGCTCCTCTCCTGTCCTCGGCGGCGGCTGTGTGCTGCGGACGGCGGTTGCCCATAGCACAAAGCGGCATGTAATGAGTCAGTTTGACTCATTAAATGCTCGCTGCTTTGGGCCCTAGACAGTGGCGGGCCACAGTGCAATGCACTGGTTGCACTGGCGGTAGTTCCGCCACTGAACCTGACACACTTAGCCCCCTCGGGCTATAGAATATAGGGATAGCAATCTGAGTGAGATACACGAAATGGAGGTCCCACAGCAGCTATATGCACACACACATAGTCACATTGTACAATGCAGAAATTATGACATGCAATAACACTGCACTGGACTAGCAATACAGAGTAGTACTAAGTATAGCTATACACTGAATAGATATATCAATTCACAGTAAAGACTGGATGTATATCACAGGGTACTTCAGAGCCGGCCTTAGCCATAGGCAAACTAGGCAAAAGCCTAGGGCATTTGGTATGCTTAGGGTCACCAGCAGCTTCTGCTGATTAAAATGATATGCGGCATGCCTATATTCAGTATGTGACTGCGGCTGTATCTGCATATGAAATGCTATGTTGCAGTGTTTTCCTGGAAATCACTGTAATGTAGCATTTCTCTAACGTCCTAAGTGGATGCTGGGGACTCCGTAAGGACCATGGGGAATAGCGGCTCCGCAGGAGACTGGGCACATCTAAAGAAAGCTTTAGGACTATCTGGTGTGCACTGGCTCCTCCCCCTATGACCCTCCTCCAAGCCTCAGTTAGATCTCTGTGCCCGAACGAGAAGGGTGCACACTAGGGGCTCTCCTGAGCTTCTTAGTGAAAGTTTTAGTTTAGGTTTTTTATTTTCAGTGAGACCTGCTGGCAACAGGCTCACTGCATCGAGGGACTAAGGGGAGAAGAAGCGAACTCACCTGCGTGCAGAGTGGATTGGGCTTCTTAGGCTACTGGACATTAGCTCCAGAGGGACGATCACAGGCCCAGCTTGGATGGGTCCCAGAGCCGCGCCGCCGGCCCCCTTACAGAGCCAGAAGGCAGAAGAGGTCCGGAAAATCGGCGGCAGAAGACGTCCTGTCTTCAACAAGGTAGCGCACAGCACTGCAGCTGTGCGCCATTGCTCTCAGCACACTTCACACTCCGGTCACTGAGGGTGCAGGGCGCTGGGGGGGGGGGGCGCCCTGAGACGCAATAATAAACACCTTGGATGGCAAAAAATGCATCACATATAGCTCCTGGGCTATATGGATGCATTTAACCCCTGCCAAAATACATAAAAAAACGGGAGATAAGGCCGCCGATAAGGGGGCGGAGCCTATCTCCTCAGCACACTGGCGCCATTTTCCCTCACAGCTCCGTTGGAGGGAAGCTCCCTGGCTCTCCCCTGCAGTCACTACACTACAGAAAGGGTTAAAAAAGAGAGGGGGGCACAAATTAGGCGCAGTATTAACTATACAGCAGCTATAAGGGGAAAAACACTTATATAAGGTTATCCCTGTATATATATAGCGCTCTGGTGTGTGCTGGCAAACTCTCCCTCTGTCTCCCCAAAGGGCTAGTGGGGTCCTGTCCTCTATCAGAGCATTCCCTGTGTGTGTGCTGTATGTCGGTACTTTTGTGTCGACATGTATGAGGAGAAAAATGATGTGGAGACGGAGCAGATTGCCTGTAATAGTGATGTCACCCCCTAGGGGGTCGACACCTGAGTGGATGAACTGTTGGAAGAAATTACGTGACAGTGTCAGCTCTGTATAAAAGACAGTGGTTGACATGAGACAGCCGGCTACTCAGCTTGTGCCTGTCCAGACGTCTCATAGGCCGTCAGGGGCTCTAAAGCGCCCGTTACCTCAGATGGCAGATATAGACGCCGACACGGATACTGACTCCAGTGTCGACGGTGAAGAGACAAATGTGACTTCCAGTAGGGCCACACGTTACATGATTGAGGCAATGAAAAATGTTTTACACATTTCTGATAATACGAGTACCACCAAAAAGGGGTATTATGTTCGGTGAGGAAAAACTACCTGTAGTTTTCCTGAATCTGAGAAATTAAATGAGGTGTGTGATGATGCGTGGGTTTCCCCCGATAACAACTGATAATTTCTAAAATGTTATTGTCATTATATCCTTTCCCGCCAGAGGTTAGGGTGCGTTGGGAAACACCCCCTAGGGTGGATAAAGCGCTCACACGCTTGTAAGGGCTCTATCCTCTCCTGAGATGGCCGCCCTTAAGGATCCTGCTGATAGAAAGCAGGAGGGTATCCTAAAATGTATTTACACACATACTGGTGTTATACTGCGACCAGCAATCGCCTCAGCCTGGATGTGCAGTGCTGGGTTGGCGTGGTCGGATTCCCTGACTAAAAATATTGATGCCCTAGATAGGGACAGTATATTTTTGCCTATAGAGCATTTGAAAGATGCATTTCTATATATGCGTGATGCACAGCGGAATATTTGCCGACTGGCATCAAGTCTAAGTGCGTTGTCCATTTCTACCAGTAGAGGGTTATGGACACGTCAGTGGTCAGGTGATGCGTATTCCAAACGGCATTTGGAAGTATTGCCTTATTAAGGGGAGGAGTTATTTGGGGTCGGTCTTTCAGACCTGGTGGCCACGGCAACAGCTGGGAAATCCACGTTTGTACCCCAGGTCGCCTCTCAACATGAGAAGACGCCGTATTATCAGGCGCAGTCTTTTCGTGGATAAGCGGGCAAAAGGTTCCTCATTTCTGCCCCGTGACAGAGGGAGAGGAAAAAGGGCTGCAGAAATCAGCCAGTTCCCAGGAACAGAAACCCTCTCCCGCCTCTGCCAAGCCCTCAGTATACGCTGGGGCTTTACAAGCAGAATCAGGCACGGTGGGCGGCCCGTCTCAATGAATTTCAGCGCGCAGTGGGCTCACTCGCAAGTAGACCCCTGGATCCTTCAGGTGATATCTCAGGGGTACAAATTAGAATTCGAGACGTCTCCCCCTCGCCGTTTCCTAAAGTCGACTTTACCGATGTCTCCTTCTGACAGGGAGACAGTTTTGGAAGCCATTCACAAGCTGTATTCCCAGCAGGTGATAATCAAGATACCCCTCCTGCAACAGGGAACGGGGTATTATTCCACACTGTTGTGGTACCGAAGCCGGACGGCTTGGTGAGACCGATTCTAAATCTAAAATCTTTGAACACTTACATACAGAGGTTCAAATTCAAGATTGAGTCACTCAGAGCAGTGATTGCGAACCTGGAAGAAGGGAACTACATGATGTCTCGGGACATCAAGGATGCTTACCTTCATGTCAAAATTTACCCTTCTCACCAAGGGTACCTCAGGTTTATGGTACAGAACTGTCACTATCAGTTCAGACGCTGCCGTATGGATGGTCCACGGCACCCCGGGTCTTTACCAAGGTAATGGCCGAAATGATGATATTCCTTCAAAGGAAGGGAATTTTAGTTATCCCTTACTTGGACAATTCCCTGATAAGGGTAAGATCCAGGGAACAGTTGGAGGTCGGTGTAGCACTATCTCAGGTAGTGTTGCTGCAGCACGGTTGGATTCTCACTATTCCAAAATCGCAGCTGGTTCCGACGATTTGTCTTCTGTTCCTAGGGATGATCCTGGACACAGTCCAGAAAAAGGTGTTTCTCCCGGAGGAGAAAGCCAGGGAGTTATCCGAGCTAGTCAGGAACCTCCTAAAACCGAGCCAAGTCTCAGTGCATCAATGCACAAGGGTTCTGGGTAAAATGGTGGCTTCCTACGAAGCAATCCCATTCGGCAGATTCCACGCAAGAACTTTCCAGTGGGACCTGCTGGACAAATGGTCCGGGTCGCATTTTCAGATGCATCAGCGGATAACCCTGTCACCAAGGACAAGGGGTCCCTCCTGTGGTGGTTGCAGAGTGCTCATCTTCTAGAGGGCCGCAGTTTCGGCATTCAGGACTGGGTCCTGGTAACCACGGATGCCAGCCTGCGAGGCTGGGGAGCAGTCACACAGGGAAGGAATATCCAGGACTTATGGTCAAGCCTGGAGACATCACTTCACATAAATATCCTGAAGCTAAGGGACATTTACAATGCTCTAAGCTTAGCAAGACCTCTGCTTCAAGGTCAGCCGGTGTTGATCCAGTCGGACAACATCACGGCAGTCACCCACGTAAACAGACAGGGTGGCACAAGAAGCAGGAGGGCAATGGCAGAAGCTGCAAGGATTCTTCGCTGGGCGGAAAACCATGTGATAGCACTGTCAGCAGTATTCATTCCGGGAGTGGACAACTGGGAAGCAGACTTCCTCAGCACGACCTCCACCCGGGAGAGTGGGGACTTCACCCAGAAGTCTTCCACATGATTATAAACCGTTGGGAAAAACTCGACAGGTATTGCGCCAGGTCCAGGGACCCTCAGGCAATAGCTGTAGACGCTCTGGTAACACCGTGGGTGTACCAGTCAGGGTATGTGTTCCCTCCTCTGCCTCTCATACCCAAGGTACTGAGATTGATAAGATGGAGAGGAGTAAGCACTATATTCGTGGCTCCGGATTGGCCAAGAAGGACTTGGTAACCGGAACTTCAAGAGATGCTCACGGAGGATCCGTGGCCTCTACCTCTAAGAAGGGACCTGCTCCAGCAAGGACCCTGTCTGTTCCAAGACTTACCGCAGCTGCGTTTGACGGCATGGCGGTTGAACGCCGGATCCTGAAGGAAAAAAGGCATTCCGGATGAAGTCATCCCTATCCTGATCAAAGCCAGGAAGGATGTAACCGCAAAAACATTATCACCGCAATTGGCGAAAATATGTTGCGTGGTGCGAGGCCAGTAAGGCCCGACGGTGGAAATTCAACTGGGTCGATTCCTACATTTCCTGCAAACAGGAGTGTCTATGGGCCTGAAATTGGGGTCCATCAAGGTTCAAATTTCGGCCCTGTCAATTTTCTTCCAAAAAGAACTAGCTTCAGTCCCTGAAGTTTAGACGTTTGTAAAAGGGGTACTGCATATACAGCCTCCTTTTGTGCCTCCAGTGGCACTTTGGGATCTCAATGTAGTTTTGGGTTCCAAAAGTCACATTGGTTTGAACCACTTAAATCTGTGGAGTTAAAATATCTCACATGGAAAGTGGTCATGCTGTTGGCCCTGGCCTGGGCCAGGCGCGTGTCAGAATTGGCGGCTTTATCCTGAAATAGCCCTTATCTGATGTTCCATTCGGACAGGGCGGAATTGAGGACTCGTCCTCAGTTTCTCCCTAAGGTGGTTTCAGCGTTTCACCTGAACCGACCTATTTGTGGTGCCTGCGGCTACTAGGGGCTTGGAGGACTCCAAGTTGCTAGACGTTGTCAGGGCCCTGAAAATATATATTTCCAGGACGGCTGGAGTCAGGAAAATCTGACTCGCTGTTTATCCTGTATGCACCCAACAAGCTGGGTGCTCCTGCTTCTAAGCAGACGATTGCTAGTTGGATGTGTAGTACAATTCAGCTTGCACATTCTGTGGCAGGCCTGCCACAGCCAAAAATCTGTAAATGCCCATTCCACAAGGAAAGTGGGCTCATCTTGGGCGGCTGCCCGAGGGGTCTCGGCTTTACAACTTTGCCGAGCAGCTACTTGGTCAGGAGCAAACACGTTTGTAAAATTCTACAAAATTGATATCCTGGCTGAGGAGGACCTGGAGTTCTCTCATTTGGTGCTGCAGAGTCATCCGCACTCTCCCGCCCGTTTGGGAGCTTTGGTATAATCCCCATGGTCCTTACGGAGTCCCCAGCATCCACTACGGACTATGAGAAATAGAATTATCGGTAAGTAAATTCTTATTTTTTTATACAGATACAGCCACAGTCGCACACAGAATATAGGCATGCCACATATCATTTTAATCAGCAGAAGCTGCTTGTGCATCCTAGCCACATAGTAAAGCAAATAAGATGCATTTTCATAAACAAAAGGTGCCCGACGTTAGCAGAGCTGCTAACTGACTCATGCCAGGCATCTCTTGCAGAACTAGCGGCGGTGCTAGGGGGCACCAGCCAAAATCTTGCCTAGGGCATCATATTGGTTAGGGCCGGCTCTGGGGTACTTGTGCTATATAACCCTGACTAAATGCACTCTTTCTTATCTAACACTGTCAGCAGACATGTAGAATACTTAAGTGTCCTGTAAAATGCACATCGCTGACATGCAGGCAGCTTTACAGAGGAGGATTTGCCCAAACAGTCCCAGGATCAGCTCAGCTTGCTATAATGGTGCCCAAACGCTGACAGGGAGTGAGGGAGAGAGAGCGAGCCAGCTCCAGGGCGGGAACATTTACTCTAAATGGCGCCCTGGGGGAGGGGCTACAGGTCAAAGCCTTATCCCCATGCTGGACATCAGCAGGGCTGCTGGAGCAGACCCCCTGTTATGTGCCTGCTTACTGCATGGCACCAACTACAAAACTGAGCTCCTGTGCATGGAGGCGGGGTTATAGAGGAGGCGGCGCTATGCATTCTGGAAACAGTCAAAGCTTTGAGCCTGTTTGTGCCTCAGATAAAGATCCTACTCTACACCCCAATGTCATTCCCTTTGGAGCCCAGTGTACTCCACAGCAGAAAAATAAACAACAAGGCAGCTTTATCCCCAGGTCGTTAGTGAATGTCCCATTACTGACATCTCTCTGTATATTTCAGCTCCATTCCTGCAGCTCATTCATTTTTCTAGTAAGTTTGTCATCTTCATCATGTTCAACCTTCTGCTGATCTCTATGGTGCGGACGTTAGTGACGGAGAAGAACGTACAACCGGCGTAATGAGGAGCAAGATACGGACCCCACATGTGCTGTCCCTATTCCCTGACAGATACTGTATACACAAAGGGGTGTGACTGGGGCATACTTGCCTACTCTTGAAAATGCCTGTCCGGGAGATGTGAGAATAACACCTATCAGCGCGGGCGTGTAACGCTACATCTGAGGCGTGTCATAAACATGACTGACATCCACATGTAAATGAGCCCCATAGTTATTAAGATCTACTTGTTGAAGAAAAGACACTGATATTTTGCAGGATTTGTTTGTGTATTGTGTATTACAAGAGGTGCCATATACTGTAAGTGGCCACGAGAAACCTTTACAATGCATGTAGCCTTATAACCAATGCAGGGAAATGGCACTGATGATACCATTTAAATGTATGTATCTATGATTTCTTTTTTTCAGGGAGATTGAGGGACCATTCAGGGAGTGAGGGAGATTGCTACTATTTCAGGGAGTCTCCTGCAGAATGAGGGAGGGTAGGCAACTATGTCACTGGGGTCACAATGGCTGCATCTCTGTATAATCCCTACAGTATGTTCCTGCCTCAGCCTCAATCGTCACTTCCTGAATATATAACATCCTGTAAGCAGCGGGAATGTGGCGTTTGTCATGTAATAAAGCCATATTGCTCTGTGGAAGAATTATACCTCGCTGCTTATTTTCTGGGGTGCTGACAAGGGGGGGGGGGGGGGGGGATTTACTACTGGTGCCTGGGATTGTTGGAGACCCTGGCGGGGGTCCAGACCAGCTGCTGAAGTATACACATGGCACATACACAAGAATTCACTTTACAATACATGACAAACTCTTAATAATTGTAGCTCATGAAATATAAAATAGTCCTGTTATAAACTTCTCCCTGACTGAGGAGGAAACACTGTGCGTGTAACACCACATGTGTCGCGTGTGCAGAGTCACGGATATTACTACAGGCACACGCACTATATTGGCAGTGACAGGTAGGTGCCTCAGCGCACGCAGGGAGGTGGCCCAGCTTATGGCCGTATATGGGAGTGCCGCAGGCGTGTCGGTGAAAGCAGCTGCCAACACAGGCACTGACCTGCTCACACAGGAGGCTATACCCGGATGGAGACACTGCGGCTGCCATAGGTTCCCCAACTGCTGGATGTAGCTGCCGGCTGAGGCTATGAAGCTGATCTGGGGGCCGAGGTTACCACATAGATGAAGTCATATTACATTACATGACCTTTCCGTGTGCTGCACCAAATGGTCTGGAATATCACCAGCACATGTATACCTGGTGTCAGGGTCGGGGCAGGGGGGACATGTCACTCCAGGCTGGAGGCATATTGGTATACCGTGACCCCACTAATGCATACCTCTCACCTGTCCTGATTTTGGCGGAACAGTGTTACAATTTTTGGATACTGTCCAGCCATCCCACCCGCAGACCATTGTGTCCCACAGTGGGGGGAGTTGGGAAGCCCCTCTCATAGAGTAGTGGTGAATAGATGCTGCACACAGCGCCTATTCCATGGACGTTGGGTTAAGTTCATACCAGGCGCCTTGAGGTAAAAATAGGATTTTGGTTACCTACCGATAAATCCTTTTCTCGTAGTCCGTAGAGGATGCTGGGGTCCACATTAGTACCATGGGTGTAGACGGGTCCACCAGGAGCCATTGGCACTTTAAGAGTTTGAGAGTGTAGGCTGGCTCCTCCCTCTATGCCCCTCCTACCAGACTCAGTCTAGAAACTGTGCCCGAGGAGACGGACATTCTTCAAGAGAAGGATTATACACAGATAGTGGTGAGATTCACACCAGCTCACACATACAAGCACCTCAAGCCAACGTAGCTTGAACACTCAGCAACTGCTGAAACATTACTTACCAAGTAACAATGCAGTACTCAACGAAAACGAAGTGGTACTGAACCAAATAACATTTGCAGCATCCTCTACGGACTATGAGAAAAGGATTTACCGGTAGACACCAAAATCCTATTTTCTCTTACGTCCTAGAAGATGCTGGGGTCCACATTAGTACCATGGGGATGTTCCAAAGCTCCCAGAACGGGAGTGAGAGCGCGGAGGCGCTTGCAGAACTGATTGACTGAACTTCAGGTCATCAGAGGCCAAAGTATCGAACTTGTAGAACTTAGCAAACGTGTTCGACCCAGACCAAGTTGCAGCTCGGCAAAGTTGCACTGCTGAGACACCCTGGGCAGCCACCCAGGAAGACCCCACCTTACGAGTAGAGTGGGCCTTAACAGATTTTGGACACGGCAATCCTGCCATAGAATAAGCGTACTGGATAGTGAACATAATCCAGCGAGAAATAGTCTGCTTAGAAGCAGGACACACAATTTTCTTGGGATCATATAGGACTTTCTGTGACGAGAAGTTCTCTTCACATATATCTTCAGAGCCCTTATGACATCCAAGGACTTTGATGTAATTGAGGAGTCAGTAGCCACTGGCACCACAATAGGTTGGTTGATATAAAATGCCGACACAACCTTCGGAAGAAACTGCTGACGTGTCCAGAGCTCAGCTCTATCTTCGTGGAAGATCAAGTAAGGGCTTTTACAGGATTAAGCCCCCAGCTCGGACACACGTCTAGCAGAAGCTAAGGCCAACAATGTGACCGCCTTCCATGTAAGAAACTTGACCTCTACCTCCTGTAGGGGCTCAAACCAATCCGACTGGAGAAACTGCAATACCACGTTAAGGTCCCAGGGCGCCGTAGGCGGTACAAAGGGAGGTTGGATATGCAGAACTCCCTTCAAAAAGGTCTGAACCTCAGGGAGGGCAGCCAATTGTTTCTGAAAGAAAATGGATAGGGCCGAAATCTGGACCTTTACAGAACCCAACCTCAGGCCCATATCCTGAGGTTGGACTTATGTTAATATATAGTTTCTCTCTCTGGCCTTATTTCCTTCAGTTATCTGTATTCCTCAGTTTTACATTTTCCCCTTTTATCCTCATCCTATTTATCTGATATAATTCAAAGATCTCTTGATCATTTGAATATACTATTTTTTATTCTTTTCCCTTCTTTGGTGAATCTGCTATACTCACATAAAATGGCTTAAATATGTCACATTCTTTGTTAGACATGTAAGCTATATGTAAAGTATAGATGCCTGTATATTCCATGCATTCAATTAGCGGGTTTGGTGGCGCATTTGGTTTGACCGCTAACCCGCTATGAATGAGGTTACTGGTGTTTTTTGGCCCTTTGGGTGTTCGATCCACATCTTCCATTTGTATATATACATTTTTTTTTTATTTTTTTTTATTCTTTAGCCCTATATTTGCTGTCTTTTCTCTTTAGTTATTTTTATTATAGGTTTATCTTTAAAACTATTCATATTGTGATTTATTATATAGTTTGTGTTTGACAGGCTCTATCCACAAATGAGCACATTCATACAAATTGTGCACCTTTCTCAGGGCCGGCACTACCACTAGGCAGCTTTAGGCAGCTGCCTATGGGCGCCAGCATTTTAAGGGCGGTGCAGAGTAAAAAAAAAAAAACAATGTAAGCCCACCGCGTCCCGGCTCACCAGGTGTCTTCCCTCCTGCTCCTTTACTGCTGCGTCGCTCACTCCCCCCCTCCCTTCTCATACCCGCCCCGATGTCCGGGGGCGGCACATTCACCCAGGAAGGAAAGGACTTCTTCCCCTAACGGCACATCCGTCACCCCTCGCAGCGCGACCTGACCGGCGGCAGTTGGAAGAGCAGAAGGTGCGGGACAGGAGGAGGGGGTCAGAGTGCCAGGCACATATTTTTAGCAGGCAGCCGGCGGTGATCAGGAGGAGCCAGGCTGACTGATAAGCTGCCAGTGGCGTAACTACTGCCCCCGCAGTCCTCGCGGTGGCATGGGGGCGAGGGGCTGCGGGGGCGCCACTGACTTAGCACAGATTGACATGCGGACGAGCGTCCGCATGTCAATCTGCGGTCTCCTTCCCTCCGCTGCTGTAAAGGAGGGACACGGAGGGCACAGCGCACGCCTCTCCCGTGTCCCTCCTGGCTCTCCGGCCGGTCTAATAAAGGAAGTGCCGTTCGTGAGCTCTGATTGGCTCACGAACCGGCACTTCCTTTATTAGACCGGCCGGAGAGCCAGGAGGGACACGGGAGAGGCGCGCGCTGTGCCCTCAGTGTCCCTGGGGGGGGGGGGGGAGAGAGCAGGCACTGTGGGGGAATATCTGGCACTGGGGGCATATACCTGGCACTGTGGGGGAATATCGCACTGGGGGCATATACCTGGCACTGTGGGGGAATATCTGGCACTGGGGGGAGCAGGCACTGAGGGGGCAAATGTGGCACTGTGGGGGAATATCTGGCACTGGGGATATATACCTGGCACTGTGGGGGAATATCTGGCACTGAGGGAGCAGGCACTGAGGGGGAATATGTGGCACTGTGGGGGAATATCTGGCACTGGGGGGAGCAGGCACTGAGGGGGAATATGTGGCACTGTGGGGGAATATCTGGCACTGGGGGGAGCAGGCACTGAGGGGGCATATGTGGCACTGTGGGGGAATATCTGGCACTGGGGGAATGTACCTGGCACTGTGGGAATATCTGGCACTGGGGGGAGCAGGCACTGAGGGGGCATATGTGGCACTGTGGGGGAATATCTGGCACTGGGGGGAGCAGGCACTGAGGGGGCATATGTGGCACTGTGGGGGAATATCTGGCACTGGGGGCATGTACCTGGCACTGTGGGGGAATATCTGGCACTGGGGGGAGCAGGCACTGAGGGGGCAAATGTGGCACTGTGGGGGAATATCTGGCACGGGGGAGCAGGCACTGAGGGGGCAAATGTGGCACTGTGGGGGAATATCTGGCACTGGGGATATATACCTGGCACTGTGGGGGAATATCTGGCACTGGGGGGAGCAGGCACTGAGGGGGCAAATGTGGCACTGTGGGGGAATATCTGGCACTGGGGATATATACCTGGCACTGTTGGGGAATATCTGGCACTGGGGGGAGCAGGCACTGAGGGGGCATATGTGGCACTGTGGGGGAATATCTGGCACTGGGGATATATACCTGGCACTGTGGGGGAATATCTGGCACTGGGGGAGCAGGCACTGAGGGGGCAAATGTGGCACTGTGGGGGAATATCTGGCACTGGGGGGAGCAGGCACTGAGGGGACATATGTGGCACTGTGGGGGAATATCTGGCACTGGGGGCATATACCTGGCACTGTGGGGGAATATCTGGGACTGGGGGCATATACCTGGCACTGTGGGGGAATATCTGGCACTGGGGGCATATGTGGCACTGGGGGGGTATATTTGGCACTGAGGGCATGTACCTGGCACTGTGGGGGAATATCTGGCACTGGGGGCATATGTGGCACTGGGAGCACGGCCCTAGCAACAAGCACTACCCCCTAGCAACGAGCATGACACCCAGTGCATGAAACCCCTGGCAACGAGCATGACACCCTGAGCATGAAAATCCCTGGCACTGTGCATGGAACCAAGAGCATGAAACCCCTGGCAACGAGCAGGTAATTTAAAAGTAATTAGAAGCCTTACTGTAGAACTTAATGTGTAATGGGCATTGCGGTGTGTGGCATAATGTATCACGGACATTGCGGTGTGTGTCATAATGTGACACAGGCATTACGGTGTGTGGCATACTATATCACGGGCATTGTGGTATATGGTATAATGTCTCAGGATCATTGCGGTGTGTGTCATACTGTGTAACAGACATTGTATGTGCTATAATGTATCAGGGGCATTGCAGTGTGTAGCATAATGTATAACGGGCATTGCGATTCCTGTCGAATAATTTTTTGGCTTGGGGGAGAAAAATTTCTAGTTACGCCACTGTAAGCTGCTGCTGGTCGGGGCTGTACAGGGGGACGGATCTGCAGTTAGTGGAGTAAGTCCTTTCCTGTCGTCCCTGGGTGAAGGTGCCGCCGCCGTTTTTTTTTTTTTTTTATGGTGGAAATTGCGCCTGCGGCAGCCGCTAGTTGCAATTAGGGGGAGCAGCAGCAGAAGCGCGCAGCTCCTCTCAGCAGTAATCATCTGTGGGGCTTTGTGACAGAGCCGGGTGAGCGCAGGGTAGCGGAGCCGGGGTAACAGTAAGTCAATGACTATCTCCCAGCCGACGGGAAGGGTGGGGAGGTGAGCGTGGTGTGGTCTGTGCCTTTTGTTATTTGGGTGTGTGTTTGTCTCTGCAATATGTGTATGTATGTCTATACTCTGTGTGTATGTATGCTCTGTGTATGTGTGTCTATGTATGTACCGTGTTTCCCCGATAATAAGACCTATTCCGAAAATAAGCCCTCCCCTTACTGTGTAAGATTCCTCTAAAATAAGCCCTCCCCCGAAAATAAGCCCTATTGAGATTGCTACTGTAGTGAAGGTGATCCCCTGCGCTACACGCGACATTACGGTACCCTCTGTATGCACCGTCCACCCCCCCCCCCCCCCCCCCCCCGGGTGAAACGCACGCCACGCTCCGAGCTGCATCCAATCAGAGCTGCAGCAGTGAGCGCGTCATCCTGTTCTTCCCCAGTGATTTACTTGCTGGCGCCATTGAGAGCAGTGCCGCGGAGGAGAGCTGAGGCAGGACAACATAAAAACCCGGTATGTAAGCGGGAGTGAGGGGGCATGATGGAGGATAAAAGGGGCATGATGGAGAATAAAAGGGGCATGATGGAGAATAAAATAAGCACTCAGGGGGCATGATGGAGGATAAAAGGGGCATGATGGAGGATAAAAGGGGCACGATGGAGGATAAAAGAAGAACTCAGGAGGCATGATGGAGGATAAAATAAGCACTCAGGGGGCATGATGGAGGATAAAAGGGGCATGATGGAGGATAAAAGGGGCACGATGGAGGATAAAAGAAGAACTCAGGGGGCATGATGGAGGATAAAATAAGCACTCAGGGGGCATGATGGAGGATAAAAGAAGAACTCAGGGGGCATGATGGAGGATAAAAGAAGAACTCAGGGGGCATGATGGAGGATAAAATAAGCCCTCCCCTGAAAATAAGCCCTCTGGTGTTTTTCTGTCCAAAAAAAATAATAAGACAGTGTCTTATTATCGGGGAAACACGGTATGTAAACTACTTTATATATTTATCTTGATGATGGGGGATGGTTGACCCAAAAACACTGTTGCTGTGTGTTGATATCCCGCCACAGGTGAGCACTGGCAGTTGTTTGTTTATATTCACATGAGTTAAGGGTTGCTGTCCCACGCACATATTGAGTGCCTAGTAATTGGCTTTATGCATCGATGGGACCTGGGAGGCATTAAGTGTATTCTCGATGTGTTTTGTGTCTTTTACAGAGCTCAATTGATGATCTATTATATGTATATATGTATATATATATATATATATATATATATATACAGCAAAGGTACCCGGCACTTCCGTGACATGTATTTATTTTTTTATTTTATCATTTACACACACACATATATATATATATATATATTATTTTTATTTTATTTTTTTTGGGGGGGTTGCTGATGATTTGCCTAGGGTGCTGGGAAACCTTGCACCGGCCCTGTGAGGAGGAGCCGCGTCTCAGCTCCTACCCCTCAGAGTCATTAATACTTCCTGTGTGGGACTGGCTGGCCAGATGGGGATGAGAGGCTGCTCTCAGCTCCTCCCCCCATACTCTGTAATACAGCTGCCTGCCTGTGTGGGACTGCCTGATTGGAGGGGGGAGGTGCTGCCGACTGGAAGGAGGAGGGGCCCCCTCTATCAGCTCCTCACCCCATACTCCGTGACAGAGCCGGCCCTAACCAATATGATGCCCTAGGCAAGATTTTGGCTGGTGCCCCCTAGCACCACCGCTGGTTCCGCCTCTGACCTTGCACCTCTTTCCCAGCACCATCACCCCTCATACATAGCAGTCCTTATTTTGGTGTTTGTACCCCCTATATTTTAAATAGGAACAGTTTGCACATTTGGCGCACAGCCCAAAAAGGGGTGTGTTTTTGCTGGCAAGGGGCAGGGCCACACAATAGTAACCCCAATTCTAATTACGCCACACAGTACTGCAACTTTATTCACATTTGATCATGCGATAGTGTTCATAATTCATATTACATCCCACAGTAGTATCACTTTACCTTATAAACGTTACTCCTCACAGTAGAGCCCCTTATTCACATTACATCACACCCTATTGCTCTTTATTCACATTAGACGACACAGTAGTGCCCTTTCTATATGCAACGCCACATAGTAGAGCACCTTATACACATAATGCCACACAATAGTAATGCATTTATACACATAATTTCACACAGTAATGCCCCTTACACATAAGAGACACATTATTAATGTCCTTATAAACATAATGCGCCTTACACATAATGACAACCTTTATTAATGCCCTTTTACACATAATGTCCCTTACACATAAGCCGCACATTATTAATGCCCTTATACACATAATGACACACATAGTGCCCCTACACATTTGCTGCACATTATTAGTGCCCCTATACACATAATGACACACATACAGTAGTACCCTTTTACACATATGCCGCACATTATTAATGCCCTTATACACATAATGACATGCATAGTGCCCCTTACACATATGCCGCACATTATTAATGCCCTTATACACATAATGACACGCATAGTGCCCCTTACACATATGTTGCACATTATTAATGCATTTTCACATAATGCTCCTTACACATATTCCGAACACTACTGCACAATCAACTCACTCACATGCACACAGCAATCACACTGCCACTAACACTGTGACCTCTGCCTCTGCTTGGATACAGATGTGTCCTCATAAATATTGCCTCAATGCTAACATCTGGCACCTTTTTTAAAGAAAATGCATCTTATTTGCATTGCTATGTGGCTAGGATGCACAAGCAGCTTCTACTGATTAAAATGATATGCAGCATGCCTATATACTGTGTGAGACTGTGGCTGTATCTGCATATGAAATGCTACACACAGAATATGGGCATGCTGCATATCATTTTAATCAGCAGAAGCTGCTGATGCCCCTAGGCATATCAAATGCCATAGGCAATTGCCTAGTTTGCCTATGCCTATGGCCGGCTCTGCTCCGTGATGCTGCTGCCTGCCTGTGTGGGACTGCACTGCTGGAGGGAGGAGGAGCTACCGACTGGAGGGGGAGGAGCTACCGACTGGAGGGGGGAGGAGGGGCCCTCTCTCAGCTTCTCCACTTCTTCACTTATACTTCTCCCCATCCCCTGACATCCCAGGCGCCAAAAGTCCATCCATGGGAGGAAAGCAAAGGGCCTGGCCATCTCCAAGTGCAGCAGCACAGAGGCCAGGTAGGAGAAACACAATCTAAGAGTTCTATAAGTGGCAAGTGCTGCTCAGTCCCTCTCTCTCTCTCTCTCTCTCTCTCTCTCCCTCCCTCCCCATCTCCTCTCGGCACCCTTTCCCTCTTGCCCCCATCTATCTCCCTCCCTCTGTCCTCTCTTGCGCACTCTCCCTCACCCCCCTCTCACTGTCTCTTTCTCCACCTACCCCCCTCTCTCTGTCTCCCCCTCTCTCCATCTCCACCCCCCTCTCACTGTCTCCCCCTCTCTCCATCTCCACACACCTCTCTCTGTCTCCCCCTCTCTCCATCTCCACCCCCCTCTCACTGTCTCCCCCTCTCTCCATCTCCACCCCCCTCTCTCTGTCTCCCCCTATCTCCATCTCCACCCCCTCTCTCTGTCTCCCCCTCTCTCCCTCTCCACCCCCCTCTCACTGTCTCCCCCTCTCTCCATCTCCACCCCCCTCTCACTGTCTCCCCCTCTCTCCATCTCCACCCCCCTCTCTCTGTCTCCCCCTCTCTCCATCTCCACCCCCCTCTCTCTGTCTCCCCCTCTCTCCATCTCCACCCCCCTCTCTCTGTCTCCCCCTATCTCCATCTCCACCCCCTCTCTCTGTCTCCCCCTCTCTCCCTCTCACTGTCTCCCCCTCTCTCCATCTCCACCCCCCTCTCACTGTCTCCCCCTCTCTCCATCTCCACCCCCCTCTCTCTGTCTCCCCCTCTCTCCATCTCCACCCCCCTCTCTCTGTCTCCCCCTCTCTCCATCTCCACCCCCCTCTCTCTGTCTCCCCCTCTCTCCATCTCCACCCCCCTCTCTCTGTCTCCCCCTCTCTCCATCTCCACCCCCCTCTCTCTGTCTCCCCCTCTCTCCATCTCCACTGATAATGTCAAATATTATCTTAAAACATAAAGCTATACCGCTAGACTCACTATTACACACACTACGTACTAAATACGCTATTTGCATACTGAGTAACGTATTGATACGCACTTAGCGTATCAGACGCCGTGCCGTGGGTACAACGTACACGCGGCGCGGACGCACACAGTGATATACAGTAAACCTTAAGTAATGAAACAATGTAAGGATATGCTTATACTTTAAACCTTAGCAGCCTAGTACTGCAACGATGTAATACCTTTAAAACCTTAAGTAGCGCTGGTGGTATGAAGTACCCGCAGTGCTTACACCTTAACAATGCTTATACACCTTATAGCGATTAAGACGCTAAGAAAGCCCTTTGCAGGAAAGTGAAAACACAACACCGGTTTGTGGTAAACCACTGGGCTCTAACACCACAGCGGATTATTCAGAGAAAAGGGGTATACAGATACAAGTTATACACTACAGGCTAACAAGGAAATCTAAACAGAATAATAGAGAATAATGGCTACAGAGAATATACATACGTGGGGAATCGTTCGCAAGCGCCTCCTGGACCAGTCCTCAGCTATCAGGTAGAAAGCCTTCAGAGTCTTTGATAGTGACCTAGCCTGCTGCTCGCTCTTTATTCAGTAGCTCAAGACATAATACAATAGACACTGTGTGCTTTTCTTCCATTGGTTAGGGGGTGGGACATGTCCTGCACTGGGGACCATTGGTTAGTTCAAGAAGTGGGCGATGGCTAGGACTTGGGATGTGGAGTTCCCGCCCCATAATCAGTTTAAACCCATCACATTAAACATAAATCCGGTATTATTAATATCTTAATGAGGTAAGTTTTAACAATGTTCTTATTCCCACCAGATTAATGTTCACGTGACTCTGAACAATATGAACCCACACATGATATTACTATCTATCTCAATCTTCAAGATATTCATATATCCACATATTCATATATATATATATATATATATATATATATATACACACACACTCCTGCTATTACAATTTGTTAGGAATTATATATTTATTCACATATATATATATATAATATATATAAATGAATACGTCTATCTCCATGGATTTTGGACTAGGAATGTTAGTATTCTAAATTCCTATCTGTCTGGTTTTGTTGAGGTTAGCTATTGTTTCTGATCTTCCAAACATACTCTGCTCCTCGGCATTGTTCACCCTTGTTTGTCCCTTCCTTTCAGTTGAGACAATGGCAACTCAGCACTCATTATTCTGGAGAGAAACCTGGCCCTATTCATAAACAAAGGTGTATGCCCTCTTCATAGAATCTCAAAGTTTAGTGTAAACAAGGCCATTGTATCTCAGTCTGTGGGAAATTTATGTGTGACTGGGTTCCATTCTCGTCCCCTCCCCATTCGTAATATATTTTAAATACAATTTTATATCTATATTCTACTTCTGCACATAACTATATGCAGGAACATGCGATTCTTTCCTAACTAACACCGGAATGTTACCCTTAAAATACCCTACAGCTGGATACCAGACATCACCTACCAACCTTTGTCTGACCCTTCCTATCATGCAAAGACGAATCCCTCTGTCCAGGAACTGTTTAAACTAACATTACTCGCTGACATTATCTAAGGGAACTATATCTACAAAATGCAGGAAAAAGAATTTTTATGTGTACATAGGCGCCTTGTGTGTCAAAGATGACAAATGGCATAAGTGTTTATAAATAAAACACAATTTATTACAGAAATGACATAAAAACATATAAAACATACATGAGGTATATTGCACTGATCCCAAAAAGATATATATGTTTCTCACCCTCTTTTAAATTTGCGGTGGGCAGATAGCTTTTATAGCAAAAAAGCAATCCAGTCCCGGTGGAATTCAGATGGCACCACCGCAAATAAGCTTTTATCTTTAAGAGGTAGAGTAGGGAATCCAGCGATACACTCACAAGCAGGTATCCATATCGTCCAAACGACGCGTTTCGGAGTAATCTCCTTTTTCAAGCTTGGATGACATGGATGAGAAAGAACCAGATATATATACCCTTAACAATTAGTACAATTTAGAGCAATTTCCGCTTCCGGATTCGTCGACCGGAAGTGACGTGTACATTTTGTATAGAACTTCCGGTAATTCTATTTACAATTCTCTCCTAAAGGTGCATAGTGCATATTACTTTTCACACAAAGAGAGAGAGAAAGAAGGTACATCTATACTAGTGGATGTTTCCTCAAACTCCTAGATCGATTGAAGGAGCGCTGGACTTCCGTTTTCGCTGACCGGAAGTGACGTGTGCGTTCCACCGCTGCGTTCCATATCGCGGCCATTTTGAAAGGATCTTTCCATTCATTCAGGAAGTATGACGTGCATTCCACTAGAGATAATCGTATACGAAGGAGCACTTCCACTTTTATAGGTTATATCTTCATATATGAGTTTGATTCAATGAGGATAATTCTGATGCCATATCTCCTCAACCTTCCTTTGCCGTACTTTATATTCCGGGCCAGTCCATCCCTAATACCGGGAGATAGGCATCTTTTGTATCTCCACAGTTATCCTCATGCATAATTAAAAAAAGGAAAAAAAGAAGTAAAAGATTAGAGCGAGTTCCACATATATGTACTAAAATGTTAATAATACAGATAAAATGAACAAACATTTACTCTAAAAACCATCTTAACTCAAAATCTGAGTTATGTCCTTCAGGTTGCAAGGTATTCAGACTAAAAATCCACCTCATTTCACTCTGTGCAAGTTTCTTTTCTACATTTCTATATTTCCAATTGCCCTTAATCAATTGGATACCTAGGAATCTCTTGATTCCTTTTTCACATTTATTGTGAACCAAAGAGAAATGCTCTGATAATGGGTGGGTATTGAGTCCCTTTTTAATGTTATACACATGTTCTGCAGTTCTCATTTTTAGACTTCTTGTGGTCTTACCTACATAGAGTTTACCACAGTTACACTCTATCAGGTAGATCACATTACGTGAGTGACAGGTAATAAATTCTCTTATTTTATATTTTTTCCCCCCTACTTCAAATTGTGTAGTCTTTCTCTCTATCCCATTTTTCGTGGTTGATTTACACATTAAGCACGTTCCACAACGATGGAATCCAATACTTCGTTCGCTGGCCCCCTTTTCATTTTTCAGCGTACTCTGTACTAACATATTCTTAAGGGATGAAGCCTTTTTATAAATAAAACTGGGTTGGTCAGGTATAATATCGCACAAGATCGGGTCATCCTTCAAAATCCTCCAATTTTTTCTTATAATACCTTCTACCTTTTTATGATGGGCACCGTATTTAGTGATATAGGCCCATCCATATCGAGTGTCTTTTTCTGTGGGTTTGGGTTTTTCTTTTAAAAGGTCTTTTCTATCTATAGTTTGAACTTTTTGTTTTGCAGTTTCCAAAAGATGTCTAGGGTATCCTTTTTGAGCAAAGCGTGTAGTCATTTCATTTGTTTGTTCATGAAAGGTGCTTGTATTAGTGCAGTTTCTTTTTAATCTTGTAAACTGGCCCAAAGGAATATTTCCAGCCACCTTTTGTGATGTTCACTTGATATTTCAATATATGAGTTAGAATCTGTTGGTTTTCTGTGTGTTTTAGTGCATATTCTCCCGGTATTAGGGATGGACTGGCCCGGAATATAAAGTACGGCAAAGGAAGGTTGAGGAGATATGGCATCAGAATTATCCTCATTGAATCAAACTCATATATGAAGATATAACCTATAAAAGTGGAAGTGCTCCTTCGTATACGATTATCTCTAGTGGAATGCACGTCATACTTCCTGAATGAATGGAAAGATCCTTTCAAAATGGCCGCGATATGGAACGCAGCGGTGGAACGCACACGTCACTTCCGGTCAGCGAAAACGGAAGTCCAGCGCTCCTTCAATCGATCTAGGAGTTTGAGGAAACATCCACTAGTATAGATGTACCTTCTTTCTCTCTCTCTTTGTGTGAAAAGTAATATGCACTATGCACCTTTAGGAGAGAATTGTAAATAGAATTACCGGAAGTTCTATACAAAATGTACACGTCACTTCCGGTCGACGAATCCGGAAGCGGAAATTGCGCTAAATTGTACTAATTGTTAAGGGTATATATATCTGGTTCTTTCTCATCCATGTCATCCAAGCTTGAAAAAGGAGATTACTCCGAAACGCGTCGTTTGGACGATATGGATACCTGCTTGTGAGTGTATCGCTGGATTCCCTACTCTACCTCTTAAAGATAAAAGCTTATTTGCGGTGGTGCCATCTGAATTCCACCGGGACTGGATTGCTTTTTTGCTATAAAAGCTATCTGCCCACCGCAAATTTAAAAGAGGGTGAGAAACATATATATCTTTTTGGGATCAGTGCAATATACCTCATGTATGTTTTATATGTTTTTATGTCATTTCTGTAATAAATTGTGTTTTATTTATAAACACTTATGCCATTTGTCATCTTTGACACAAAAGGCGCCTATGTACACATAAAAATTCTTTTTCCTGCTCTAGTATTTTAGGGATTTGGTGTTCCCTTGTTAATGTGTAACGGCTGCCTATTGTGACATTTATTGCGCACTTTTGGGTTATATTTCTTTTCTGGTCTACGTCTATTACACCTATTAATCTTAAAGTGCAGCAAAGATGTTTGCATATAGAGATCAGAGAAAGAATATGGTTACTAATTTTTTGTCCTCTCAAGAATCTAATGATATAGACATGGAGGATGAGGATCTCAGTACCATATTAAACAAACTTGAAAAATTGATGTTGAAGGAGAACCGCCTGTGGTGGGAGGTTGCCAGTTTGGAACATTATTATAAAAACAAAATGGTTCCCAAGGGCCTCCAAATACAAAAGGTGGCCTCTTTTGAAACAGCCACAAGAGACTTTAAGGATGAATGGTGTAGGATATTACACAATTGTTCCTTATCCTTAATAGAACTTATTCTAAAAGAAAGACAAAAGGATCTAAAAGATATAAATTATGATATAGAAAAATTGAAATCCTTTGTCGAACCATTTATAGATTTAGAGGAAGTAAAACAAAAAGACAAAGAAATCATCACTAAACTAGAGAGGAGCTCTAGAGACTTAAAAATTAAGAAAAGAAAGAAATTTCAAAGAGATCTAGAAATCCTCAAAGGGACAAGTGGTGAAATAGAGGAAAATCCCAGAAAAACCCCCTTAACCCATAGGGCAAAAAAGAATGTTAGAATGAATTTCAAGCATTCTCGTCCCTATCAGATAGATAATCCTAACGGATCTTATAACAATTTAAGGTACCCTAGACGAGATCTTCAGCGAACCCCTAATATGCACCTCAAAACAAATTATTACCAAAGAGAATGTAATGACCATAGGTCTGATTATTCAAAACCAGGAGAATGGAATAATCATGGTTTCGAATATCCGAGAAAGAGAGGAGGAAATCAAGCTATTTGGAGAAGAAATCCAAGGTTTGGTAATAGAGAGAGAAATAGATTTAATCCATTAAGGAAAGACCAACCGCACAAACAAAACCCCAACTCCCCCTCTTTTTAAAACTGGGGTCCTTGGACACCAAGGAGAGAGTAGTACATACAAAAACCCATAGGGGAAAAAGGGGAGGAAATAAACATATTCATAAAAAGAAGAAAAAAATTCCCATTTTAATAGATGGGAACAAAGAAACAGGTAAAGTTTTTAATCTGAGTGATTACCCTTTAACAGATGATGAACAATCAGTGTTAGAAAAGGGACTTAAGTTTGCCCCTACATCTCAGATTAATCCCTTTGAGATGTTTTTAGACCTTCAGAAATTTGTCCGGAAGGTTAGTATAAAAAAGTTTTTTAGACAGAAAGAAGATGGAAATCATGAGACTCTAACTACAGAAGCCCTCACCCCTTTTAAACCCAAATCTAAGTTCTACCCCAGACACGTTAAAAACGGCAACATAGATTGTTTTATTTCCATCGTTACAAAAGAACTTAAGAAACTCACCAATGTTAAGAAGAAAAATCTCACTAAAAAGGAATTTACTGCTGTAGAATCTTTACGGAATAACGATGAAGTTATCATCAAACCAGCAGATAAGGGGGGTGGGGTTGTCATTATGAATAAAGGAGATTATGTACAGGAAATTAATAAACAACTGGGAGACCAACAAACATACAAAAAATTAAGGAGTGACCCCACCCCAAATGTAACTAAGCAGCTATTTGAACTGGTAAATAAAGCGTTCAATAAGGGGATTCTTTCTAAGAACGAAATGGAATATGTATGTATCCAGGATCCGACTATTCCTACGATCTATGTACTCCCCAAAGTACACAAACACCCCACTAAACCACCAGGGAGACCTATCATCGCGGGGGTGAATAGTATCACCTCCAATCTTTCAGCGATGGTAGACTTCTTTTTACAACCATTGGTGGTCAAAACAGTCTCCTTTTTAAAAGACACTGGAGATGTGTTGAGAAAGTTGGAAGAAATATCCTGGAATGAAAACTGTATTCTAGTTAGTGCTGATGTCACTAGCCTATATACAATTATTGAATGGGAACGGGGTAAAGAAGCCGTCACCCATTTTCTCAATACTAGTGATTATTCAGAAGATCTCCAAAATTTCATTATAGAGTCTATAGATTTTATTCTTAAAAATAATTATTTTTATTTTAACGGGTGTTATTATCTTCAAATCAGGGGAACCGCCATGGGCACCAGGTTTGCCCCCAGCTACGCTAATTTATTTATGTCCTATTGGGAAATGAATGATGTTCATTCATCCGTTCTGGGGGCAGGCCTGGTTTGCTGGTGGCGGTTCATAGATGATGTGTTTTTTATCTGGCAGGGAGGGGAAGAGTCTTTTAATTCGTTTTGTCATAGTCTTAATCAGAATACGTATAATATAGAATTAACTTTTAATAAGAGTACAGAATCTTTATCGTTTTTAGATTTGGTTATATATATAGAAAATGGATTAATATGCACTAAAACACACAGAAAACCAACAGATTCTAACTCATATATTGAAATATCAAGTGAACATCACAAAAGGTGGCTGGAAAATATTCCTTTGGGCCAGTTTACAAGATTAAAAAGAAACTGCACTAATACAAGCACCTTTCATGAACAAACAAATGAAATGACTACACGCTTTGCTCAAAAAGGATACCCTAGACATCTTTTGGAAACTGCAAAACAAAAAGTTCAAACTATAGATAGAAAAGACCTTTTAAAAGAAAAACCCAAACCCACAGAAAAAGACACTCGATATGGATGGGCCTATATCACTAAATACGGTGCCCATCATAAAAAGGTAGAAGGTATTATAAGAAAAAATTGGAGGATTTTGAAGGATGACCCGATCTTGTGCGATATTATACCTGACCAACCCAGTTTTATTTATAAAAAGGCTTCATCCCTTAAGAATATGTTAGTACAGAGTACGCTGAAAAATGAAAAGGGGGCCAGCGAACGAAGTATTGGATTCCATCGTTGTGGAACGTGCTTAATGTGTAAATCAACCACGAAAAATGGGATAGAGAGAAAGACTACACAATTTGAAGTAGGGGGGAAAAAATATAAAATAAGAGAATTTATTACCTGTCACTCACGTAATGTGATCTACCTGATAGAGTGTAACTGTGGTAAACTCTATGTAGGTAAGACCACAAGAAGTCTAAAAATGAGAACTGCAGAACATGTGTATAACATTAAAAAGGGACTCAATACCCACCCATTATCAGAGCATTTCTCTTTGGTTCACAATAAATGTGAAAAAGGAATCAAGAGATTCCTAGGTATCCAATTGATTAAGGGCAATTGGAAATATAGAAATGTAGAAAAGAAACTTGCACAGAGTGAAATGAGGTGGATTTTTAGTCTGAATACCTTGCAACCTGAAGGACATAACTCAGATTTTGAGTTAAGATGGTTTTTAGAGTAAATGTTTGTTCATTTTATCTGTATTATTAACATTTTAGTACATATATGTGGAACTCGCTCTAATCTTTTACTTCTTTTTTTCCTTTTTTTAATTATGCATGAGGATAACTGTGGAGATACAAAAGATGCCTATCTCCCGGTATTAGGGATGGACTGGCCCGGAATATAAAGTACGGCAAAGGAAGGTTGAGGAGATATGGCATCAGAATTATCCTCATTGAATCAAACTCATATATGAAGATATAACCTATAAAAGTGGAAGTGCTCCTTCGTATACGATTATCTCTAGTGGAATGCACGTCATACTTCCTGAATGAATGGAAAGATCCTTTCAAAATGGCCGCGATATGGAACGCAGCGGTGGAACGCACACGTCACTTCCGGTCAGCGAAAACGGAAGTCCAGCGCTCCTTCAATCGATCTAGGAGTTTGAGGAAACATCCACTAGTATAGATGTACCTTCTTTCTCTCTCTCTTTGTGTGAAAAGTAATATGCACTATGCACCTTTAGGAGAGAATTGTAAATAGAATTACCGGAAGTTCTATACAAAATGTACACGTCACTTCCGGTCGACGAATCCGGAAGCGGAAATTGCTCTAAATTGTACTAATTGTTAAGGGTATATATATCTGGTTCTTTCTCATCCATGTCATCCAAGCTTGAAAAAGGAGATTACTCCGAAACGCGTCGTTTGGACGATATGGATACCTGCTTGTGAGTGTATCGCTGGATTCCCTACTCTACCTCTTAAAGATAAAAGCTTATTTGCGGTGGTGCCATCTGAATTCCACCGGGACTGGATTGCTTTTTTGCTATAAAAGCTATCTGCCCACCGCAAATTTAAAAGAGGGTGAGAAACATATATATCTTTTTGGGATCAGTGCAATATACCTCATGTATGTTTTATATGTTTTTATGTCATTTCTGTAATAAATTGTGTTTTATTTATAAACACTTATGCCATTTGTCATCTTTGACACAAAAGGCGCCTATGTACACATAAAAATTCTTTTTCCTGCTCTAGTATTTTAGGGATTTGGTGTTCCCTTGTTAATGTGTAACGGCTGCCTATTGTGACATTTATTGCGCACTTTTGGGTTATATTTCTTTTCTGGTCTATATCTACAAAATGCACTATTTTCGTTAAATATGCTACGTTCGAGTCGCACGCTACACACTCGCAAACTCCGCCGTAAATACACATATCATGCGCATGAGTCGCTGGAGCGTCTCTTACGCAACTTGCGGGTATGTGTACACACTGGGGACCGGGTGGATGAGGGGTTAGTACAGTGGATATGTATAACAATATTTTTCGACTTTGACCGTCGACCCTTTGGCAGTCAACAATAACTGCCACTATCTAAACAATTTAAGCAGAAAAATATACAATACAATGAAATACTTATAAATGATTGGGTGGAGGGAGGAGAGGAGTAGGCGGGAAATGTATGACCTAGTGGGATAGTAAAAGCATGTATGTATGAAATTCATGTCTGAGGGGCATGTATCATCGTGCCGTACATGTTCTAGATAAGCTTCGAGGTATTGCGAAGTATACATTAAATCCTTCTTATCCCGTATTAAGGGTCTGTAAGTGGGCCAACAAACACTACCGAGCTCTTTTCGGCTTCTTGTTCCAACAAATGGGGTGCACATTTAGTTGATGATACATGCAGGGGGGAGAAACATGTGAATGCTAATATATGTACCTATGTCACCTGTCGACTATGTGTGTCACTACCTGAAGGTTGTAGAGATGAAGATAAGAAACATATGTCACAAATACATTCACATAATGTGTGCAATTGTCCTTGGGTGTCTGTTGAAATCTTGTCCGGATAGGTGTATCCTTGCTGTGGGTGATAATCAAAGTCTTTCAAGTGTCCATAAAAAGTCTTTAAAGTCTCTAAAGTGTCTCTCAAAGTCTGTAGAAATGTCCATCAAAGGTCTGTAGTCTTCTCCATCAAAGTCTTTTGTCTTCTTCCAAATGGATGTCTTTTTGCTTGGGAGAAAAACAAAGGAGAAACGGGTGAAAGAAACGGACCGTGGAATCACGTCTTATCACAACATTGTCTCAATTGATGGGTCATAAATTAAATCAGTTTGGGTAACAATGCCCTCGCTCCTCAAACTCATCACTTTGGTACTGCGCTTGCACTGCATTAAAATCCGAACACATCTAAATATCAAACCAATCATTATGACAACTCCCAGGATACAAAGGAGAAACTTTTCTACATTCACGATAACGTTTTGAGCCCATTCTCCTAAACCTGAGAACCAATTGCGTGGGTTCAACCATGAAACCCAGCCGGTCAGTTCATTACTCACAGCAGCAAGGGTAAGGTTGTGTCTTCTTCGGAACTCCCATTTCAACTGCAAGATATCGTCCATCTTTTGATCTATGACCTCGGTTGGGTCATCAGTGCTGTTTGTGATATATGTACAACACTTCACACCATACTGAGTTGCTAGGGTGACACAATACCCGCCTGTCACCGCTGTGATGTAATTGAGAACCATCCTGTGCTGGATCAGTTCCGTTTTGTAAGCTTGCAACTCCCTCCCAGTATACCTGAAGGTGTCATCATACATCTCGGTGATATTATCTATCAGGTTCGCTAGCGCATGAATATACCTAAAATTTATAATTCCTCTGGTGGTATGGGTGATATCTAACGCGAGTATGAATTGAATCCCGGTGGATTCGTGGATCAAATCATAGGCTGCGTGCTCTGTCCTATCTATAAGGTGTCTCTTAACAATGTGTTCGTAGTGAGTGTGAGTGTAAGGAGCTTGAGCATTGCGGTGAACGTCTTTCATCTTATTATGGGTAATGGTCATTACTTCTGGCAACACTCTTCCAATGTAACACAATCCCCCTGAGTTTGGGGCAAGCCACTTATAAGCCTTCCTCCCACATATGAAATAAGCATCATCGGGGAGAACATATGGGACAGAATATGACATTACCATATTGCAAACCTTCCAGGTGAAAAATCCTATCCCTAACTCTCTCATTTGTTCAGTACACGTATCAGGCTGTATGATATGCGCACAGTACCCTGGAGATACTTCTCCAACCCGCATGGTCCTACTTCCTAGAGTATATCTGTACCGAAAATATCTCCCACCGTCGGCTATTTGGCGTATAAGTTCTGGGTCTAAGGGCATTCTATCAGCTCTGTGTGAAAATGCCATGGTTTGGTTGTCCCATGTCACTTCCCGGCTTTCGGGGATTGGAAATGTTAAAACATATTAAGGACCTATCCACATGATATTGGTGGAGCTTCAAACTAGGAGGCCTGGAAATATTAAATTTCTTGTCCACCGGTCTCCCACCCCTTAATTCAAGTACCTCATCTAGTGTTAAAGGATACGTTACTAATCCTGACTTGCTCTGACCTTGAGGTACTTGTGAGCACACCCAGCATTCCGTTTGGTTTAAAACCTTACTCACTAATGAGTGATAGTCGCTCAATGGATGACGGTCCATGTTGATATTAAGGCTGGACTGACATCTCTGGATGCACCCGTCCTCAACTATGTTTTTACAATTTCTACAGATACAATTCTCCTCAGCTAACAATCCTTCACAATGTCTCCTAGTGTCATGACTACCAGATCGTTTTCTGATACTCGCCTTTGCTCGGTGACTGTGTTGCTTTTGGAATTCTACTAATCCGTCCTTGTCATCAGAAGCCATTCCAGATCCTTTCTCGACCTCTCTGGTACTCTCACCGAAATAGACTGCTCTGGTCAACAACAGGGTCAACAGGAAAACCCGGAACGCAGTCTCTTGGGGTAAGTCCATCTTGCAGGAGGAGAAAGAAAGAGTGGTAATGGGAGGTAAAGAAAATAATAGAAGGGAAAGAAAACTGGTACGATAACCGCCTCTAGTTTTGTTGTTCTCCTTGCTCAGATGCCATCTCAACAGTGCTGCCTCTCAGTCTTCCCGGAACGGACACTCCAGTGATACGATATTCTTTCCGAGTCAGCGACTTTTCTGTAGGGAGCATAAATCTTGCATTACCATGTGTTTAACTGTTGTGTGAAATTCCATCCGTAGAACATGAAAAAACAAAAAGAGAGAGAATAATAAAAAGAAAAATTGTCAGATTTCCGTTCACCATCAGGCTGTCACACCAACATGTCTATCGGTATCTCTGCACAGTCTTCCCCCACCAGTATTTCCACTCTCCACCCTCTGTGCATGGCCAGGCACAATGATGCTGGTGAGATATATGGGGTTGGGCAGACCTCTGAAAAGACCGAGTAGACATTAGAGATGAGCGCCTGAAATTTTTCGGGTTTTGTGTTTTGGTTTTGGGTTCGGTTCCGCGGCCGTGTTTTGGGTTCGAACGCGTTTTGGCAAAACCTCACCGAATTTTTTTTGTCGGATTCGGGTGTGTTTTGGATTCGGGTGTTTTTTTTAAAAAACACTAAAAAACAGCTTAAATCATAGAATTTGGGGGTCATTTTGATCCCAAAGTATTATTAACCTCAAAAACCATAATTTACACTCATTTTCAGTCTATTCTGAATACCTCACACCTCACAATATTATTTTTAGTCCTAAAATTTGCACCGAGGTCGCTGTGTGAGTAAGATAAGCGACCCTAGTGGCCGACACAAACACCGGGCCCATCTAGGAGTGGCACTGCAGTGTCACGCAGGATGTCCCTTCCAAAAAACCCTCCCCAAACAGCACATGACGCAAAGAAAAAAAGAGGCGCAATGAGGTAGCTGTGTGAGTAAGATTAGCGACCCTAGTGGCCGACACAAACACCGGGCCCATCTAGGAGTGGCACTGCAGTGTCACGCAGGATGGCCCATCCAAAAAACCCTCCCCAAACAGCACATGACGCAAAGAAAAAAAGAGGCGCAATGAGGTAGCTGTGTGAGTAAGATTAGCGACCCTAGTGGCCGACACAAACACCGGGCCCATCTAGGAGTGGCACTGCAGTGTCACGCAGGATGTCCCTTCCAAAAAACCCTCCCCAAACAGCACATGACGCAAAGAAAAAAAGAGGCGCAATGAGGTAGCTGACTGTGTGAGTAAGATTAGCGACCCTAGTGGCCGACACAAACACCGGGCCCATTTAGGAGTGGCACTGCAGTGTCACGCAGGATGTCCCTTCCAAAAAACCCTCCCCAATCAGCACATGATGCAAAGAAAAAGAAAAGAAAAAAGAGGTGCAAGATGGAATTGTCCTTGGGCCCTCCCACCCACCCTTATGTTGTATAAACAAAACAGGACATGCACACTTTAACCAACCCATCATTTCAGTGACAGGGTCTGCCACACGACTGTGACTGATATGACGGGTTGGTTTGGACCCCCCCCAAAAAAGAAGCAATTAATCTCTCCTTGCTCAAACTGGCTCTACAGAGGCAAGATGTCCACCTCATCATCACCCTCCGATATATCACCGTGTACATCCCCCTCCTCACAGATTATCAATTCGTCCCCACTGGAATCCACCATCTCAGCTCCCTGTGTACTTTGTGGAGGCAATTGCTGCTGGTCAATGTCTCCGCGGAGGAATTGATTATAATTCATTTTAATATGAACATCATCTTCTCCACATTTTCTGGATGTAACCTCGTACGCCGATTGCTGACAAGGTGAGCGGCGGCACTAAACACTCTTTCGGAGTACACACTTGTGGGAGGGCAACTTAGGTAGAATAAAGCCAGTTTGTGCAAGGGCCTCCAAATTGCCTCTTTTTCCTGCCAGTATAAGTACGGACTGTGTGACGTGCCTACTTGGATGCGGTCACTCATATAATCCTCCACCATTCTATCAATGTTGAGAGAATCATATGCAGTGACAGTAGACGACATGTCCGTAATCGTTGTCAGGTCCTTCAGTCCGGACCAGATGTCAGCATCAGCAGTCGCTCCAGACTGCCCTGCATCACCGCCAGCGGGTGGGCTCGGAATTCTGAGCCTTTTCCTCGCACCCCCAGTTGCGGGAGAATGTGAAGGAGGAGATGTTGACAGGTCGCGTTCCGCTTGACTTGACAATTTTGTCACCAGCAGGTCTTTCAACCCCAGCAGACTTGTGTCTGCCGGAAAGAGAGATCCAAGGTAGGCTTTAAATCTAGGATCGAGCACGGTGGCCAAAATGTAGTGCTCTGATTTCAACAGATTGACCATCCGTGAATCCTTGTTAAGCGAATTAAGGGCTCCATCCACAAGTCCCACATGCCTAGCGGAATCGCTCCGTGTTAGCTCCTCCTTCAATGTCTCCAGCTTCTTCTGCAAAAGCCTGATGAGGGGAATGACCTGACTCAGGCTGGCAGTGTCTGAACTGACTTCACGTGTGGCAAGTTCAAAGGGCATCAGAACCTTGCACAACGTTGAAATCATTCTCCACTGCGCTTGAGACAGGTGCATTCCACCTACTATATCGTGCTCAATTGTATAGGCTTGAATGGCCTTTTGCTGCTCCTCCAACCTCTGAAGCATATAGAGGGTTGAATTCCACCTCGTTACCACTTCTTGCTTCAGATGATGGCAGGGCAGGTTCAGTAGTTTTTGGTGGTGCTCCAGTCTTCTGTACGTGGTGCCTGTACGCCGAAAGTGTCCCGCAATTCTTCTGGCCACCGACAGCATCTCTTGCACGCCCCTGTCGTTTTTTAAAAAATTCTGCACCACCAAATTCAAGGTATGTGCAAAACATGGGACGTGCTGGAATTTGCCCATATTTAATGCACACACAATATTGCTGGCGTTGTCCGATGCCGCAAATCCACAGGAGAGTCCAATTGGGGTAAGCCATTCCGCGATGATCTTCCTCAGTTGCCGTAAGAGGTTTTCAGCTGTGTGCGTATTCTGGAAAGCGGTGATACAAAGCGTAGCCTGCCTAGGAAAGAGTTGGCGTTTGCGAGATGCTGCTACTGGTGCCGCCGCTGCTGTTCTTGCGGCGGGAGTCCATACATCTACCCAGTGGGCTGTCACAGTCATATAGTCCTGACCCTGCCCTGCTCCACTTGTCCACATGTCCGTGGTTAAGTGGACATTGGGTACAACTGCATTTTTTAGGACACTGGTGAGTCTTTTTCTGACGTCCGTGTACATTCTCGGTATCGCCTGCCTAGAGAAGTGGAACCTAGATGGTATTTGGTAACGGGGGCACACTGCCTCAATAAATTGTCTAGTTCCCTGTGAACTAACGGCGGATACCGGACGCACGTCTAACACCAACATAGTTGTCAAGGCCTCAGTTATCCGCTTTGCAGCAGGATGACTGCTGTGATATTTCATCTTCCTCGCAAAGGACTGTTGGACAGTCAATTGCTTACTGGAAGTAGTACAAGTGGGCTTACGACTTCCCCTCTGGGATGACCATCGACTCCCAGCAGCAACAACAGCAGCGCCAGCAGCAGTAGGCGTTACACGCAAGGATGCATCGGAGGAATCCCAGGCAGGAGAGGACTCGTCAGAATTGCCAGTGACATGGCCTGCAGGACTATTGGCATTCCTGGGGAAGGAGGAAATTGACACTGAGGGAGTTGGTGGGGTGGTTTGCGTGAGCTTGGTTACAAGAGGAAGGGATTTACTGGTCAGTGGACTGCTTCCGCTGTCGCCCAAAGTTTTTGAACTTGTCACTGACTTATTATGAATGCGCTGCAGGTGACGTATAAGGGAGGATGTTCCGAGGTGGTTAACGTCCTTACCCCTACTTATTACAGCTTGACAAAGGCAACACACGGCTTGACACCTGTTGTCCGCTTTTCTGTTGAAATACCTCCACACTGAAGAGCTGATTTTTTTGGTATTTTCACCAGGCATGTCAACGGCCATATTCCTCCCACGGACAACAGGTGTCTCCCCGGGTGCCTGACTTAAACAAACCACCTCACCATCAGAATCCTCCTGGTCAATTTCCTCCCCAGCGCCAGCAACACCCATATCCTCCTCATCCTGGTGTACTTCAACATCTTCATCTTCAATCTGACTATCAGGAACTGGACTGCGGGTGCTCCTTCCAGCACTTGCAGGGGGCGTGCAAATGGTGGAAGGCGCATGCTCTTCACGTCCAGTGTTGGGAAGGTCAGGCATCGCAACCGACACAATTGGACTCTCCTTGTGGATTTGGGATTTCGAAGAACGCACAGTTCTTTGCGGTGCTTTTGCCAGCTTGAGTCTTTTCAGTTTTCTAGCGAGAGGCTGAGTGCTTCCATCCTCATGTGAAGCTGAACCACTAGCCATGAACATAGGCCAGGGCCTCAGCCGTTCCTTGCCACTCCGTGTGGTAAATGGCATATTGGCAAGTTTACGCTTCTCCTCCGACAATTTTATTTTAGGTTTTGGAGTCCTTTTTTTACTGATATTTGGTGTTTTGGATTTGACATGCTCTGTACTATGACATTGGGCATCGGCCTTGGCAGACGACGTTGCTGGCATTTCATCGTCTCGGCCATGACTAGTGGCAGCAGCTTCAGCACGAGGTGGAAGTGGATCTTGATCTTTCCCTAATTTTGGAACCTCAACATTTTTGTTCTCCATATTTTAATAGGCACAACTAAAAGGCACCTCAGGTAAACAATGGAGATGGATACTAGTATACAATTATGGACTGCCTGCCGAGTGCAGACACAGAGGTAGCCACAGCCGTGAACTACCGTACTGTACTGTGTCTGCTGCTAATATAGACTGGTTGATAAAGAGATGTCTATGTAACTATGTATGTATAAAGAAGAAAGAAAAAAAAACCACGGTTAGGTGGTATACAATTATGGACGGACTGCCTGCCGAGTGCAGACACAGAGGTAGCCACAGCCGTGAACTACCGTACTGTACTGTGTCTGCTGCTAATAATATAGACTGGTTGATAAAGAGATGTCGTAGTAGTATGTATGTATAAAGAAGAAAGAAAAAAAAACCACGGTTAGGTGGTATACAATTATGGACGGACTGCCTGCCGAGTGCAGACACAGAGGTAGCCACAGCCGTGAACTACCGTACTGTACTGTGTCTGCTGCTAATATAGACTGGTTGATAAAGAGATGTCTATGTAACTATGTATGTATAAAGAAGAAAGAAAAAAAAAACCACGGTTAGGTGGTATACAATTATGGACGGACTGCCTGCCGAGTGCAGACACAGAGGTAGCCACAGCCGTGAACTACCGTACTGTACTGTGTCTGCTGCTAATATAGACTGGTTGATAAAGAGATGTCTATGTAACTATGTATGTATAAAGAAGAAAGAAAAAAAAACCACGGTTAGGTGGTATACAATTATGGACGGACTGCCTGCCGAGTGCAGACACAGAGGTAGCCACAGCCGTGAACTACCGTACTGTACTGTGTCTGCTGCTAATATAGACTGGTTGATAAAGAGATGTCGTAGTAGTATGTATGTATAAAGAAGAAAGAAAAAAAAACCACGGTTAGGTGGTATACAATTATGGACGGACTGCCTGCCGAGTGCAGACACAGAGGTAGCCACAGCCGTGAACTACCGTACTGTACTGTGTCTGCTGCTAATATAGACTGGTTGATAAAGAGATGTCTATGTAACTATGTATGTATAAAGAAGAAAGAAAAAAAAAACACGGTTAGGTGGTATACAATTATGGACGGACTGCCTGCCGAGTGCAGACACAGAGGTAGCCACAGCCGTGAACTACCGTACTGTACTGTGTCTGCTGCTAATATAGACTGGTTGATAAAGAGATGTCTATGTAACTATGTATGTATAAAGAAGAAAGAAAAAAAAACCACGGTTAGGTGGTATACAATTATGGACGGACTGCCTGCCGAGTGCAGACACAGAGGTAGCCACAGCCGTGAACTACCGTACTGTACTGTGTCTGCTGCTAATATAGACTGGTTGATAAAGAGATGTCTATGTAACTATGTATGTATAAAGAAGAAAGAAAAAAAAACCACGGTTAGGTGGTATACAATTATGGACGGACTGCCTGCCGAGTGCAGACACAGAGGTAGCCACAGCCGTGAACTACCGTACTGTACTGTGTCTGCTGCTAATATAGACTGGTTGATAAAGAGATGTCTATGTAACTATGTATGTATAAAGAAGAAAGAAAAAAAAACCACGGTTAGGTGGTATACAATTATGGACGGACTGCCTGCCGAGTGCAGACACAGAGGTAGCCACAGCCGTGAACTACCGTACTGTACTGTGTCTGCTGCTAATATAGACTGGTTGATAAAGAGATGTCTATGTAACTATGTATGTATAAAGAAGAAAAAAAAAAAAACCACGGTTAGGTGGTATACAATTATGGACGGACTGCCTGCCGAGTGCAGACACAGAGGTAGCCACAGCCGTGAACTACCGTACTGTACTGTGTCTGCTGCTAATATAGACTGGTTGATAAAGAGATGTCTATGTAACTATGTATGTATAAAGAAGAAAGAAAAAAAAACCACGGTTAGGTGGTATACAATTATGGACGGACTGCCTGCCGAGTGCAGACACAGAGGTAGCCACAGCCGTGAACTACCGTACTGTACTGTGTCTGCTGCTAATATAGACTGGTTGATAAAGAGATGTCTATGTAACTATGTATGTATAAAGAAGAAAGAAAAAAAAACCACGGTTAGGTGGTATACAATTATGGACGGACTGCCTGCCGAGTGCAGACACAGAGGTAGCCACAGCCGTGAACTACCGTACTGTACTGTGTCTGCTGCTAATATAGACTGGTTGATAAAGAGATGTCGTAGTAGTATGTATGTATAAAGAAGAAAAAAAAACCACGGTTAGGTGGTATACAATTATGGACGGACTGCCTGCCGAGTGCAGACACAGAGGTAGCCACAGCCGTGAACTACCGTACTGTGTCTGCTGCGACTGGATGATAAATGATATAAAAAATATATATATATATCACTACTGCAGCCGGACAGGTATATATTATATATTATATAATGACGGACCTGCTGGACACTGTCTGTCAGCAGAATGAGTTTTATTTTTATAGAATAAAAAAAAAAACAACACACAAGTGAAGTCACACGACGAGTGTTTAACTTTTTCAGGCAATCACAATATAAGTATACTACTAACTATACTGGTGGTCAGTGTGGTCAGGTCACTGGTCAGTCACACTGGCAGTGGCACTCCTGCAGCAAAAGTGTGCACTGTTTAATTTTAATATAATATTATGTACTCCTGGCTCCTGCTATAACCTATAACTGGCACTGCAGTGCTCCCCAGTCTCCCCCACAATTATAAGCTGTGTGAGCAGAGCAGTCAGACAGATATATAATATATATAGATGATGCAGCACACTGGGCTGAGCCTGAGCAGTGCACACAGATATGGTATGTGACTGAGTCACTGTGTGTATCGCTTTTTTCAGGCAGAGAACGGATATATTAAATAAACTGCACTGTCTGGTGGTCACTCACTATATAATATTATGTACTCCTGGCTCCTGCTATAACCTATAACTGGCACTGCAGTGCTCCCCAGTCTCCCCCACAATTATAAGCTGTGTGAGCTGAGCAGTCAGACAGATATATAATATATATAGATGATGCAGCACACTGGGCTGAGCCTGAGCAGTGCACACAGATATGGTATGTGACTGAGTCACTGTGTGTATCGCTTTTTTCAGGCAGAGAACGGATATATTAAATAAACTGCACTGTCTGGTGGTCACTCACTAGTAAACTCTCTGCACTCTCTACACTTCTACAGTACTCCTCCTAGTCCTAAGCTCCAGTAAATCTCTCTCTCTTATAATCTAAATGGAGAGGACGCCAGCCACGTCCTCTCCCTATCAATCTCAATGCACGTGTGAAAATGGCCGCGACGCGCGGCTCCTTATATAGAATCCGAGTCTCGCGATAGAATCCGAGCCTCGCGATAATCCGACAGCGTGATGATGACGTTCGGGCGCGCTCGGGTTAACCGAGCAAGGCGGGAAGATCCGAGTCGCTCGGACCCGTGTAAAAAAACATGAAGTTCGGGCGGGTTCGGATTCAGAGAAACCGAACCCGCTCATCTCTAGTAGACATGTGACGTTTGAGCTGTAGTTCTGTCGGTGAACGTCAGAGATGAAGAGGAAACATTTTTAAAGATAAATCACAGAGTTTACCTGGCCGCCCCTGTATCTACAAGGTATGATTTACCAACTATATTCACTGTAACCTCAGGTTCACTTCCAAGGCTATCAATTAACTTCACTGGCTGCAGACTACAGGTGCGGCCCAAAATTTTTCCTATATGATCCCTGATCCCAATTACGTGTGTTATAACTTTGCTCGTGTTCTTGTCTAGGGGGTCTGACTTTATGTGTGCTGTTATAGTTGCTGGCATAATGCCCTTCCCTTTTACACAGATAACAAACTCTTGGCTTCCTCCATGTGCCAGGGGCCTGGGGTTTTGGTTGAGTTGATGCCTCTTCCAGTGCTTGGATGCTCATCACCATCAACCGCTCTCCCTGTGCTTCCCTGGTTCTTTGGATATTATGGTCATGCTCGATAGCGGACTCTCTTAATGCAGCCACCGAGATACCTCTCTAGTTAGGTTGAGTGGTTTGTACCCTGGTTCTCAACATTTCTTTTAAACCTTTAATTAATACGGACACAGCTACCTCTCTATGATGCACATTATCCTTAATGTCTTTGATCCCAGTAAATCTAGCCATTTCCTGCAGTGCTCGATGGAAATAGTCAGAAGCAGTTTCACCTTCTTTTTGTCTAATGGAGAAGATTTTATTCCACTTGACAACAGTTGGGAAATATACTCCTAACTGCAGATTGATTTGTTGTACATTCTCCTGAGTGTACTACTCAGTGAGAGGTACTTCTGCGTCTAATTTACAATTAGTAATACATTTTTCAGGGTCAATATTGGAAGGTAGACATACTCGTAGCACTGTTCGTCAATCTTTGTTTGTGGGTTCGGTGGCATTACCTAGTTCTCTAATAAACCTCTGACATGCGGCTAGATCTTTTCTGGGATCGGGAAATTCAGACATAATTGTTCTCAATTCTGCCCGGGACCAGGGACAATGCATAGCAATGTCCTTGACGGGAGTGACTCCCTGAACGTCAGTCCTCCCATTGGGGACTGCGATCACCCTGACAGGATTTAGTTCAATTACACCATTTTGTGTTGACTCTACAATGTGAGGTGCAATTGTCTGTGCATAATGTACAATACCGTACTTACCTGTGGACACGACCTTACCTGACCCTCCGCTAGGGGGCTTTACTACTGCTCTTACTGACTGGGCCGTGCCCACCTGGGTGTCCTGTATGGTGGCTGCTAGAGAAAGTGCCGACATTGTGCTGGGCTCACTTTCTTACTTGTTATCCTGAGGGAAGTTTAAAATGGGGTGCAACTTGCACGGGTTAGAATTTATGCATTTATCAGTTTTACTCTTATCGTCATTAATACATTTATTAAGTTTACTCTTATCGTCATTAATACATTTATTACATTTACTCTTATCGTCATTAATATATTTATTAAGTGCACTCTTATCATATATGCCATTCTCTGTAGCCATTTTCTCTCCTGTAATGTATGGCGGTGGTGCGGTTGCTATCAGTTTCCTGCTAGGGTTAGAACCAGCTGTGTAAGCTAGTTCCCTCTGCATATCACTCTCTTGTTGCCATAAATGTAAACAGTTTGTGTGTCTGATCCTCTGTTTTCCGGATTTTATCAGACAGATCTTAAGCCTTAGATTATGTAATACCTCTGAGTCAAAACTACCTATCCCAGGAAATGGTGCTTTATCCCCCACAGTCATTCGTGTCCATTCATCACAAAAGGTCTCAGTGTGGGGACCATACTTCCCCCACATTACTAACCGAGCTGACCCCCTGGGTCTGAAATCTGCAGTCTGAACCCTGACTGCTGAACGTCCCTGTGTTGTGCACTTGGCTTCCATTGTGGACCTTTTTAACACGGGAAAACTTCCTAAAATGCACCAAACACAGTAGTCTACGGTGGAAATCCTTAAAATTCTTCCACTGAACTTCTTCTGCTACACATAGTAGCTGCAAGACCTCGCTCACCCCGCATGCTGTTTGCTCTCTCCCTGACTGCAGATACTTTCCCCCAGCTCAGCAGACTGACTGCACCTTGCTATATGTGCCAGCTAGGGGGTTATGAGACTGTCTGAATAGCGGGTCACTGGTCTCTGGTATAGCCGGTTACTGGTGCCTGAGTGCTGAGCTGCAGTGCTGGAGAGTCATTATTGGCACATAGACCCATGTCTAATTACCCCAATCCCAATTCAGAGGTCTGCATTAGAGGTGAGGAGCATTAGATTGAGGTTTGCATTGGGGTGGAGGTCATTAAAGTATAGTCTGTATAAGAGGTTAAGATCATTAGATAGATGTTTGCATTAGGTTGGAGGTGATTAGACAGTGGTCTACATTAGAGGAGGGGGGGTCATTAGTTATGGATCTACGTAAAGGGTGACAGTCATTAGATGTTATACATTAGGGGTGGGGGGGGTAATTAGACAAGGGCCTGCATTAGGGTTGAGGGGCGGAAACACTCACAGATGTGTTCCTGCTCATCTTAAACAATATTCGTGGCAACAGCAACTGGTTTTCTGCAAATATTGTGCCCGCAAATATGTCCAAGCTCCCATGAATGTGCTGCAGGTTGCCATGAATATTCGCAATTGTGGCAAATTCACACTAGCGACCCGTTCATGGGTAGGATGAGCAGTGACCCATCTGCATAGATCTATATATCTATATATATATATATATATATATATATATATTAGAGATGAGCGGGTTCGGTTTTACTCAGATTTACCCGAATCTCCTTATTGGCTCACAAACGTCACGTCTTTTGGTAAGCCAATAAGAAAAATCCAGAAAAAAAGAACTTGCAATAATTCTGGCGTTAAGAACCGAGTAAATCCGAACCCGCTCATCTCTAATATATATAGATATTTATATATATATATATATATATATATATATATATCGATAGATAGATATATAGATATAGATAAACAGGAATAGGCAGCACTCACAGACTTTTGCATAAACAAGAACAGAGATCACTCCAACTTGTGTAGTCTTAACGTTTCAGTTTTAATTAACCGTCATCAAAAGTACTTTGAGTGCCGCCTATTCGTGTTTATGCACATTGTCGCAGCGCTGTGGAGGGCACCCACATGTGTATTTGTGAGTGCCGAACATCCAGGCCATATTTATATATATATATTCAATAGCCACACCCACCTGGCGCTGGTCATACACCCTGTGACGTGATACAGTAGGCCCTTCAAAAATTTTAAAATTTCAGTTCCAGGCCCCATGGACCTTAATCTGGCACTGGTCTTCCCCTTCTCAATCTCTCCGTCTCCATCCCTCTCTATCTCCATCTCCAACCCCCGCTCTCTCCCTACGTCTCTCTCTTTGTTCCCCTGCACCTCTCTTCCTTCCTTCCTCTTCACCTCTCTCGCCCCTTCTCTCCATCTTCCCTCTCTCTCTCCATCTCCCCCTCTCAGTCTCTCTCTCCGTCTCTGCTCCTCTCTTTCCGCCCCCCTTCTGTCTCTCTCTGTATCTCTCTCTTGTCTCCCTCTCTCCGTATCCACTCCTCTCTCTCCCTCCATCTCCTGTTTCTCTCTCTCTCTCTCTCTCTGTTCCACTGCACCTCTTCTTTCCTCTTCACCCCTCTACCTCTATTCCTCCGTCTCTCTCTCCCTCCCTCCTTCTCACTATCTCTCCTCTTCCCAAACATAATTCTTCTTCTGTCCCTTTAGTAAACTCTTGCTAGGGTGGTATTCATGTGACCGGCAGTTGGGAGACTGATGGTCACATGACCTCCACCAAAATCCCGCCCCCTCACAATCCCGATGGTCGGCATGCCGACCAACAGGGACTATTTCCACTCGTGGGTGTTCACAACACCCATAGAGTGGGAATTGAACCCGTGGCGACTATAGGATTGCTGCACTCACCCCTCCCCGCCGGGATCCCGGCATCGGCATGCTGACCGGCGGTCTCCTGACCGCCTGGCAGCCATACTACACCCTCTTACACTACAGTAGCATTGTCTTTCCTCAGCTCTCATGTTAAAGCCGCTTGTTTTTTTTATCTGCCTATCTCCCCCACTGACACTTTCCCTTCATGTCCCAGTGAGCCCTTTCAACCCAGTTTACTCCCTTTAATCCTTCCTACAGAGACCTCTCATATCCTCTGCTTCTCCTCTTCACCTTCTCCCAGTCACCCTATCCCGGTCACTCTCTCCATCTTCCAATGCCTCACCCTGGCACCCACTGCTTCTCCCTCTCACCTTTTTCCTGTCACCCATTGCCTCTCCCTTTCACCAACTCTCCATCTACCTGTCGTCCTCTGCCTCATTCCCATCATCCTCTGCCTCATCCCCGTCACCCTTTATCTCACCCACTGTCTTGTGGCATATTGTGAACTTGGGGTGGGATGGAGAAGGGGGGCCCAAAGTATAGTTTTGCACCTGGGCCCACCACTCACAAGTTCCGCCACTGCAAACACGCCCTGCGTTCGGCCAGCCACTCCCCCGTTTCTCCAGACACTCCCACGTTTTATCCTGGCACACCTGCGTTTTTCCGCACACTCCCAGAAAACGGCCAGTTTCCGCCCAGAAACACCCACTTCCTGTCAATCAGACTACGATCACTTCAACGATGAAAATTCTTCGTTCGGATGTGAGTAAATCTACTAAGTTTTGTGCTAAAATACTTAGAGCATGCGCACTGCGTACCACGCGAATGCCCTAATCGCTCCATCGCGAAAATCGGCAACGAGCTAACAACTCGGAATGACCCCCATTATACGATGAAGCCGTTAGCAAAGTAATATTCATGGGAGTAAGCAATGAAGCAGTAAGCCAAGCAATGTTCCTGATGCTGGTGATGAGTGAGGTGGCAATAGGAATAAACAGCTTTTTGCATTAGTATCATACCATAATATGCCCACACAGTAATTATACCAGTACCTGCTCGTTGTCAGGGGTTCTGCTCGTTGTCAGGGGTTCTGTTCATTGTCAGGGGTTCTGCTCGTTGTCAGGGGTTCTGTTCATTGTCAGGGGTTCTGCTCGTTGTCAGGGGTTCTGTTCATTGTCAGGGGTTCTGCACGTTGTCAGGGGTTCTGTTCATTGTCAGGGGTTCTGTTCATTGTTAGGAGAGTCCCCTCCCCAGCCGCTGCTGCCGCTGCAGACTATTCGTGCCTGCTTGCTTCAAGTTCAAACTATTGAAAATGTCCCAAAATGGCTGCCACCTCAGTGAAGACGGTTATTAAAGATACCTCCTCTAGTATCTTTAATAACTGTCTCCTATGAGGCGGTGGCCTTATTGAGAAGGACATTGTCAATAGTGCCCTGCGGGCGGGCAGGAGGGGGGAGGGGTGGTGGCGGGTGGCGACATGAATGGCCTGGGCCCTACCCTTTCTGTTAGAGAGGCTGGGCCCGCGACAGCTGTGCCCGCAGTACCCCCCTGATGGTGGGCCTTTATGGGACACTGCAACCCGCGGGTGGGACAGCAGGACAGTGTCCGAATAGCGCTGTCTCGCCGAAATAGGAACAGCTGGTAGGTGCGGTTATTGGATATCAACATAAAATCCTTTCAGGATGCAGGAAAACAAGAAATCCACCTAGGGCCCCGGCGGGTCGGGCACCACGAAACCCTTCCCTGGCCCCCATGATGCTCCATTCCCATAGGAGCACTGTGCTGCATGTACGGCAGAGATCCATCCCGCTGTCTGCTATAAGAATCTGAGCGGGGAGAGCCACCAGCGCATCCAGGCCCTGCCCCAGCGTCAGAGCGGGGAGACCTCTCCCGGCAGCGTTGCGCACCTGATGGTGGAAGGACGCGCTGTTGCCTGGCAGACAGCGCGAGGGGCCGGAGCTGCACTGACACAGCAGAAGACGGTCTCTTTTCACTGGAAGTAAATAATTACCTCAGGGGGCGCAGTATAGCGATGGGGGAAGGGGAGCACAAGGAGGAATATAAGGGGAGAGGGCTTATTATGGTAACTACAAAAGAGGGGGCAGCACAGGAAACATGCAGACAGCCGGAACGGGACAATAAAATACCTAATACACAGGATGTACGATAAACATGGGGGAGGTCTCTGGGAGTCAGTAAAAACATACATTTGGGGGCAGAAATTACAAGTACAACACTGACAAAGGAGCACTCTGTAGTAATCACTGATGGTGGTGTGGAGTACAGAGCACATTAAAGAAAGTAGATAAAATACAGATGGGAGTTGGAGGGGTAAGTGCCACAATAATACATAAAGGAGATGGTTGTATGGAGCCTAATAAGGAAGATACGGTGGAATTATTACCGGTGCAGCCAGTGCATTGCACCAGGGCCTGCCGCAATAATGTCTGTCTCCCTCACCCACTCCCCGTCACCCACCACATCTTTCTGTCACCCTCTCTGTCACCCATTGACTATTTCATTACCTACTGCCTCTCCTTGTCACCCACCATATCTTTCTGTCACCCTCTGCCACACCCCATCACCTTCTGCCTCTCCCTGTCTCCCCCTGCTTCTCTGTCATCCTTTGCCTCTCTCCATCACCATCTCCCCATCACCTATTTCACTTCTCACCCACTGCCTATCCTGTTAACCACTTCCCATCAACCACTGCCTCTCCCTGTCACCCACCATATCTTTCTGTCACCCTCTGCCACTACCCATCACCCCCTGCCTCTCCCTGTCTCCCCCTGCTTCTCTGTCATCCTTTGCCTCTCTCCATCACCCTCTCCCCATCACCTATTTCACTTCTCACCCACTGCCTATCCTGTCAACCATTTCCCATCAACCACTGCCTCTCCCTGTTACCCACCGTATCTTTCTGTCACCCTCTGCCACACCCCATCACCTTCTGCCTTTCCCTGTCTCCCCCTGCTTCTCTGTCATCCTTTGCCTCTCTCCATCACCATCTCCCCATCACCTATTTCACTTCTCACCCACTGCCTATCCTGTCAACCACTTCCCATCAACCACTGCCTCTCCCTGTCACCCACCGTATCTTTCTTTCTGTCACCCTCTGCCACTACCCATCACCCCCTGCCTCTCCCTGCCTCCCCCTGCTTCTCTGTCATCCTTTGCCTCTCTCCATCACCCTCTCCCCATCACCTATTTCACTTCTCACCCACTGCCTATCCTGCCAACCACTTCCCATCAACCACTGCCTCTCCCTGTCACCCACCGTATCTTTCTGTCACCCTCTGCCACACCCCATCACCTTCTGCCTCTCCCTGTCTCCCCCTGCTTCTCTGTCATCCTTTGCCTCTCTCCATCACCCTCTCCCCATCACCTATTTCACTTCTCACCCACTGCCTATCCTGTCACCCACTTCCCATCAACCACTGCCTCTCCCTGTCACCCACCATATCTTTCTGTCACCCTCTGCCACTACCCATCACCCTCTGCCTCTCCCTGTCTCCCCCTGCTTCTCTGTCATCCTTTGCCTCTCTCCATCACCCTCACCCCATTACCTATTTCACTTCTCACCCACTGCCTATCATGTCACCCACTTCCCATCAACCACTGCCTCTCCCTGTCACCCACTGCTTCTCCCTGTCACCCTCATTTACCCTTGATGTCCTCTTTTGTATCACCACACTGCTTCCCTTTCCCAGCGAGTCCTGCTGCCTGTATACTAACAAGTGTGTGTCCAGACTAATGCTTGAGGCGAGGGGCCTGGAAGGGAAGCGGTGAGGCACCTGTAACAGCGCCACCATTTGCTGGAGACCGGAGGGTAAGCAGAACAAAGTGACCAGGGAACATGTCTCCCTCTTCCCCATTTCGCCCTCTCTTTCTCTGCTCCTTATCTCTATCTCTCTTTAATGTCTCACTATCTGCCTCTGGTCTCTCTCTCTCTCTCCACCATGGCTCACTCTCTCTCTCTCTATTTCATGTCTTCCTCTCTCTCTGCCCCTGGTCTCTCTCTCTCCACCATGGCTCACTCTCTCTCTCTCTCTCTCTCTCTCTCTCTCTCTCTCTGTCTCTATCTCATGTCTCCCTCTCTCTGCCCCTGGCATCTCTCCACCATGTCTCTCTCTCTCTCTCTCTCTCTCTCTCTCTCTCTCTTATGTCTCCCTCTCTCTCTGCCTCTGGTCTCTCTCTCTCTCTCTCTCTCTCTCTCTGCCCCTGGACTCTCTATCTCTGCCCCTGGTCTCTTTCCCTCTTGATCCCATGTCTCTCTCTCGCTCTGTCATTGGTCTCTCTCTCTCTCCTCCATGTCTCCCCCTTTCTCTGCCACTGGTCACTCTCTACACCGGACTCTCTCTCTCTCTCTCTCTCTCTCATGTCTCCCCCTATCTCTGCCCCTGGTCTCTCTCTACCCCAGTCTCTCTTTCTCCCATGTCTCCCTCACTCTTTGCCCCTGGTTTCTCCCTTCCCCATGTCTCACTCTCTCTAAGTCTCTCCCCCATGCCTCTCTCTCCCATGTCTCCCTTTGTTTTTCTCTGCCCCTGGTCTCTCACCACTCCCATGTTTCCCTCTCTCTCTGCCCCTGGACTCTCTCCCTCTCTCTCCCCCTCTCTCTCCCCCTCTCTCTGTCCCTGGTCTCTGTTTCCCATGTCCCCTTCTCTCTCTGCCCCTGGTCTCTCTCTCTATCTCTCTCTGCCTCTGGTCTCTGTCTCTGTTTCCCATGTCCCCTTCTCTCTCTGCCCCTCTTCTCTCTCTGCCCCTGGTCTCTCTCTCTCTCTCCCTCTCTCTGCCCCTGGTCTCTCTCTCTACCCCTGGTCTCTGTCTATGTTTCCCATGTCCCCTTCTCTCTCTGCCCCTGGTCTCTCTCTCTCTCTCTGCCTCTGGTCTCTGTCTGTTTCCCATGTCCCCTTCTCTCTCTGCCCCTGGTGTCTCTCTCTCTCTCTCTCCCCCTCTCTCTGCCCCTGGTCTCTCTTTACACCTCTCTCTGCCCTTGATCTCTGTCTATGTTTCTCATGTCCCCTTCTCTCTCTGCCCCTGGTCTCTCTCTCTCTCTCTCTGCCCCTGGTCTCTCTTTCACAGTTACTCATCACAAAAGTGAAACAATGCCCCTCCGCAGTTGTGGGTACATGTGACTGACCTGGGCCTGTGTGTGTCTTTCGAGGTTGTCTCCTTCTGGAAGAAGGTGTTAAGCTGTCTTCTCCTCACTAGTTATGTGGACTGGAGGCTTAGCAGCAATGAGAGCCAGTCAGAAGTGACACACTAACAGGGACATCAGAGGCACTACACCCCCTGTGATTCCCAGACACCACCCTACAGATTCCGGGCCGGGTGGCAACACTACCCCTAGAAAAGGTGCCACTACCCCTATTAAGGCCGACGCATCACAGCATTATTCACAGGGACAATGTAATGCCGTAGTATAGTGCACTGCACACGTGGCAGCACTCTTGTGAAGCTGATCGCAATCGGGAATTAATAATTTGGTGCTATGGATTGTTTGTGGGAGGGGCCCAAACCAGTATCTTACCTAGAGCCCCATGAGGTGTAAATCCGGCTCTGCTTTAAGCATAACATCAAGGAAACTTAGGGGGTCATTCAGACCTGATCGTACGCTAGGTTTTTCCGCTGCGCTGCGATCAGGTCAGAACTGCGCATGTGTATGCACCGCAATGCGCAGGCGCGTCGTACGGGTACAAAGCGGATCGTTGCTGAGCGATGGATTTAATGAAGAATCCATTCGCACAGCCGAACGCAAGGAGACTGACAGGAAGAAGGCGTTTATGGGTGTCAACTGACCGTTTTCTGGTAGTGGTTGGAAAAACGCAGGCGTGTCCAGGCGTGTGCAGGACGGGTGTCTGACATCAATTCCGGGCCCGGACAGGCTGAAGTGATCGCAGCGGCTGAGTAAGATCTGAGCTACTAAGAAGCTGCACAAACTGTTTTTGCAGAGCTCGGCTGCACATGCGATCGCACACTTGCAAAGCGAAAATACACTCCCCTATAGGCGGCGACTATCTGATCGCAGCGCTGCAAAAAGTAGCTAGCGAGCGATCAGATCTGAATTAGGCCCTTAGTGTTAATGATTATTATCAATAAAAGCGACCACTTTAGAGGACATTTTCTGTCAGATAAATGTACATAGCGTCAGGTTATTGCTTCACCATCTGAACCACAGAATACACAGAGTGCGGATCCTTCAATGTAAAGTCCTGTTCTGAATGTTTCATTCAGGGGCGTAACTACGTGTGGGCCAGCGGTGCAATGCACACAGCGCACAAGCACTGTGGGCGCAGAACTGCTGGCCACACCCGCAGGGCCGTTCTGCACTAGTGTTGTCAGCCCACCGCCCCCTCTAGCTTCTACATCTATCTAGCATCTACAGTGGTGTCCCGGGGTTACAGCAAATGACGCAACATCTGCGCCGGCAACATGTGAGCACCCGCCCCCCATCCTCGCTGCACAGCGCCGCGGTGAGAGGAGGGGATGACTCGGGACAGGAACGCTGCAGTGCTGGGCGAGAAGGAGAGACAGCGCTAGCAACATAATCCTAGGGGCCGGAGACATTTCGGCTTCCCACCTCCTGCCACAGACTGCCCACTGAATGTAGCGGTAAGACATGACAGGCAGCTAGAGGGTGCGCTGCGGGTCCGGTCTCCAGACCGCGTTATGTGAGACCTGACTGTGCAGGTGTGAGTAAGAAGAAACTCGTGGGTAGGATCATAAGCAGTGGCTCCGTCAGTCTCTGCTCATAACATCCAGGTGTAAGATGGGGGTTGTGTGCCCCCCAGGGCTGAAACTGCATATGTACCCTGTGGGTGCAACTACCCGCATCCACCCGCATTCCCCCCTTGTGCCACCACCAGCTGCTGAGCCATTATGCCAGCTCCCCAACACCTACACTGAACTGCAGGTGATTGGACTGCACACTGCACAACAGTAGGGGGAATGCACTATTACAGGAGTAAGGGTCCCACCGATCACAATTTCCACCGCAGCCTGGAGTGTGGAACGAACCTACATCAGCAGTGTCTGCCCAGAGACTAGAGACATAGAGCGAAGCAGGAACACCTGTCTGGCAGAGAGGCCTGGAGATCGGGGCGCACTGTCAACTTCTAACAGCAGCCGCCCAGCTGACAGTGTAAGAGACCTGAGTCCGGACACAGAGCAGCTTCATGGAGAAGTTGCTGCAGGATTGCATGCTGAGCAAAGATCACCGGACACTCTGTAAGTGACGAACACACAGACGCATACACACACCCCTCCTTTCTACTGTACCTCGCATAATGTGGGCTCTACCTGTGGCATAAAGTGTCTCAGGGGCTTTACCTGGCATAATGTGGGCTCTACCTGTGGCATAAAGTGTATCTGGGGTTCTACCTGGCACAATGTGTCTCAAGGGCACTACCTGGTGTAATGTGTGACAGAGGCTCTACCTGGCAAAAATGTGTAAAGGGGTCTCTACCGGGTGTAATGTGTAAAAAGGGCTCTACCTGGTGTAAGGTGTAAAAGGGGCTCTACCTGGTGTAATGTGTAAAAGGGGTCTCTACCGGGTGTAATGTGTAAAAAGGGCTCTACCTGGTGTAAAGTGTAAAAGGGGCTCTACCTGGTGTAATGTGTAAAAGGGGCTCTACCTGGTGTAATGTGTAAAAGGGGCTCTACCTGGTGTAATGTGTAAAAGGGGCTCTACCTGGTGTAATGTGTAAAAGGGGCTTTACCTGGGGTAATGTGTGTTAGTTGCGCTACTGTGCGGCGTAATTTGAATAATAATGGAGACTGCTGTGCAGCGTAATATGAATTGGTATTATTTTGTGACCATGCCCCTTCCCCCATGAATCCACTCACCTATATTTCTGGTGCGTGCCTACGGTCCGCACTGGCCCTTTTTTCAATATGGGGGGGGGGGGGGGGGGCACTGATGCTGTTTCTTGCACACAGCGCTAAAATGTCTAGTTACGGCACTGGTTTCATTACAGTGTTGCAGTTTCTCCCACACTGCAGTGTATACTAGTTGTTATTTAGTATCCGGAAAAGAGATTTCTCCCTATTAGAAAGAATCCCTTGTATTATAATTCGGCAGCTGATACATTTGGACCAGACTGCAGAGGTCACAGTCATTCTCTCTTATAATAAGATGATCCGTCAACGAGACACAACAGCAGGATATGCAGAGAAAGCAAAACTGTATATTCCCGTTTTGTTGCGTTCTACTGGGAAATAAAATGCTACAAGGCGTACAAAAACTGAAACACCGCGGGCCTCATTCCGGTTTGTTAGCAAACCAAAAAAGTTGGCAATTGGGCAAAACCATGTGCACTGCTGCTAACAAACCTGAATGACCCCCATTGTTAGGTACCAGAAACAATGAATAATTAGAACATATAATCCTTGTTAGGAAAGATCATTGGGTGGGTTATAGTGTTTCTGTGCAGGGTAAATACTGGCTGCTTTATTTTTACACTGCAATTTAGATTTCAGTTTGAATACACCCCACCCAGATCTAACTCTCTCTGCACATGTTATATCTGCCCCCCTGCGGTGCACATGGTTTTGCCCAAATGCTAACAAATTTGCTGCTGCGATCAGGTCTGAATTAGGCTCTCTATCTCTCCATAGTAAATATGAGGAGTACTAATAACTTTTACTATTTTAAATGTCCCTTTGGGAACAAAAACAAAATTGTGTCTGTGTTTTCTTTACCCAGATGCCCTGATATCCTAGGACATTGCAGGGCAGAGTATGCGCTCCGTAGGGTGAGAGAGATAGAGATAGGATACCTTTGTCTTTGGTGTGGCCGGTGTTCAGCGAATGGTATGTGGGAAATACACAGGTCTCACGTGCACTTTGTGACGACCTCTCTGAAAAAGCGTACAAAACACGTGTCACCCATTCCCTCTCATCCTACAGAGCGCATACTCTGTCCTCACCGCGTCTGACTCAGGATCGTAATATGGAAACAGAGCACAAACAGCAACATTTCAGTGTATTGAAAACCTTTCCTCAGGGTGAATATGTTTTCCTGTGTGTTTGCGTGCCACCTACAAATCCATTACATGCGCTGGTGGAAAAGCCGGGCTCTTGTTTGTGTCTGTCCCCAGGCTGGGCAGTTAGGAGATGGCTGATTGGTATTTTGATCTATTTACTAAGCCTTGGAGAGAGATAAAGTACCAGCCAATTAGGCTGGATGTGAGAGACTTGCTCACTTTTCTGGGCAGCCGGGAGTGCTATGTGATATTTGGGAGCCTCCTGACTATTCTGGGAGAGTAGGTAAGTATTAGTGATGAGCGGGTTCGGTTCCTCAGAATCCGAACACCCCCCGAACTTCACCCATTTTACACGGGTCCGAGGCATACTCGGATACTCCAGTATTGCTCGGTTAATCCGAGCGCGCCCGAACGTCATCATCCCGCTGTCGGATTCTCGCAAGATTCGGATTCTATATAAGTAGCCGCGCGTTGCCGCCATTTTTCACTCGTGCATTGGAGATGATAGTGAGAGGACGTGGCTGGCGTCCTCTCAGTTTCTGTGTTCAGTGTGCTGCAAATATCTGTGCTCAGTGTGCTGCAAATATCTACGTTCTCTGCCTGAAAAACGCTCCATATCTGTGCTCAGTGTGCTGCATATATCTGTGCTCACACTGCTTTATTGTGGGGACTGGGGACCACCAGTATTATATAGGAGGAGTACAGTGCAGAGTTTTGCTGACCAGTGACCACCAGTATTATACGTTCTCTGCCTGAAAAACGCTCCATATCTGTGCTGCATTGTAGTATATATAGTAGGACTACAGTGCATAATTTTGCTGACCACCAGTATATAATATATAGCAGTACGGTACAGTAGGCCACTGCTCTACCTACCTCTGTGTCGTCAAGTATACTATCCATCCATACCTGTGGTGCATTTTATTTGTGCGCAGTATATATAGTAGGAGTACAGTGCATAATTTTGATGACCACCAGTATATAATATATAACAGTACGGTACAGTAGGCCACTGCTCTACCTACCTCTGTGTCGTCAAGTATACTATCCATCCATACCTGTGGTGCATTTTATTTGTGCGCAGTATATATAGTAGAAGTACAGTGCATAATTTTGCTGACCACCAGTATATAATATATAGCAGTACGGTACAGTAGGCCACTGCTCTACCTACCTCTGTGTCGTCAAGTATACTATTCATCCATACCTGTGGTGCATTTTATTTGCGCGCAGTATATATAGTAGGAGGACAGTGCATATTTTTGCTGACCACCAGTATATATCTAGCAGTACGGTACAGTAGTCCGCTGCTCTACCTCTGTGTCGTCAAGTATACTATCCATCCATACCTGTGGTGCATTTTGGTTGTGCGCATTATATATAGTAGTAGGCCATTGCTATTGATATATTACTGGCATATAATTCCTCACATTAAAAAATGGAGAACAAAAATGTGGAGGGTAAAATAGGGAAAGATCAAGATCCACTTCCACCTCGTGCTGAAGCTGCTGCCACTAGTCATGGCCGAGACGATGAAATGCCATCAACGTCGTCTGCCAAGGCCGATGACCAATTTCATAGTAGAGAGCATGTAAATTCCCAAAAAATAAAGTTCAGTAAAATGACCCAAAAATCTAAATCAAAATCGTCTGAGGAGAAGCGTAAACTTGCCAATGTGCATTTACGACACGGAGTGGCAAGGAACGGCTGAGGCCCTGGCCTATGTTCATGGCTAGTGGTTCAGCTTCACATGAGGATGGAAGCACTCATCCTCTCGCTAGAAAACTGCAGTGCCACTCCTAGATGGGCCAGGTGTTTGTGTCGGCCACTTGTGTCACTTAGCTTAGTCACACAGCTACCTCATTGCGCCTCTTTTTTTCTTTGCATCATGTGCTGTTTGGGGACAATTTTTTTAATCTGCCATCCTGTCTGACACTGCAGTGCCACTCCTAGATGGGCCAGGTGTTTGTGTCGGCCACTTGGGTCACTTAGCTTAGTCACACAGCTACCTCATTGCGCCTCTTTTTTTCTTTGCATCATGTGCTGTTTGGGGACAATTTTTATAATCTGCCATCCTGTCTGACACTGCAGTGCCACTCCTAGATGGGCCAGGTGTATGTGTCGGCCACTTGGGTCGCTTAGCTTAATCATCCAGCGACCTCGGTGCAAATTTTAGGACTAAAAATAATATTGTGAGGTGTGAGGTATTCAGAATAGACTGAAAATGAGTGGAAATTATGGTTATTGAGGTTAATAATACTATAGGATCAAAATGACCCCCAAATTATATGATTTAAGCTGTTTTTGAGGGTTTTTTGCAAAAAAAAAACCACCCGAATCCAAAACACACCCGAATCCGACAAAAAAATTTCAGGGAAGTTTTGCCAAAACGCGTCCGAATCCAAAACACGGCCGCAGAACTGAATCCAAAACCAAAACACAAAACCCGAAAAATGTCCGGTGCACATCACTAGTAAGTATACACTATAGCTTATGGCCTACATATTGTATAATTATCCGGGAGACGGTTCCCCTTGAACCCTCTCCAGCAATGGCCGCCACACAGTCCCGCTGCCACTCTGAGCACATCGCAGGGACATGGGCCTTCATACTGTACATCTGCCCCATGTATGCACATATTCAAATGCAATCTTGGGAGCTAATATTGAATCCAGATCACATTGTAATAAATGAATGTAATTTTACTGAGGGCACCTGGGGCTGGCTGCTCTCTAGGGCAGGACTGAGTAAGAACATACGTGTCGCCCTGCTTCAGAGAGTGATCCCCCCAACCCCCATGCCCACCCACCCGGCAGACGCACAGTGATCCTGCCGGCAGAGGCAATAACCATCAATCCAGCACAGCAGCGCCCTCCTCAGGGTGCTGCCATAGGCATCCACGCCCAGCGTAATGGTAGTGCCGGTCCAGTTACTATTA